>NW_025050196.1:0-13500 GCF_019279795.1 Protopterus annectens
ACACAATGCACTATATGCCTTATGTGGTGTTTGTATTTCCACTGCTGTATTTGTGGGATACTGACATCATCAGACTTGCCAAAGATGAATTTACCTCTTTTAATGTGTTTTTCCAGTCATCAAAAAATGGTGGTACTCTGAAAGGAAATTACACACACACTTAGCAATTGCAGGAATCAAACCACCACTTAACTACGTTATAATACTAGAGAAATATGCATAATTACAACGCACTATATACTTTACTGAGGAATTTTGTTTCCACTGCTCTATTTGTGGGATATTGACATCATCAGACTTGCCAAAGTGTAATCTAATTCTTTTAATGTGTTCCTAGTCTCCAAAAAGGGCACTCCTCTCAAAAGAAGTCACACACATGCATACACCCCCACAACAATTGGAGAATTCAAACCCTACCCAACTATGTTATAATACTAGAAAGATACATGTTAACAGAATGTGCTATATGCTTTAGTGGGTGTTTTATTTCCACTGCTGTATTTGTGGGATACTGACATCATCAGACTTGCCAAAGAGGAATTTACCTATTTTAATGTGTTTTCCCAATCTCCAAAATGGGAACTCCTTTCAAAAGCAATCAGACACACGCTCAGCAATTGCAAGATTCAAACCCCTGCCTAACTATGTTATGATACTAAAGAGACACGCATTAACATAATGTGCTATATGCTTTAATGGGTGTTTTTATTTCTACTGCTGTATTTGTGGGATACTGATATCATCAGATTTGCCAAAGAGGAATTTACATCTTTTAATGTGTTTTCCCAGTCTCCAAAAAGGGCACTTCTCTCAAAAGAAGTCACCCACACCCCACAGCAATTGCTGGATTCAAACCCCTACCTAAATATGTTATAATACTAGAAAGACACGCGTTAACGCAATGCATTATTGGCTTTACTGGGTGTTTTTATTTCCACTGCTGTATTTGTGGGATACTGACATCATCAGACTTGCCAAAGAGAAATTTACTTCTTTTAAATGTGTTTTCCCAGTCTCCAAAATGGACACTCCTCTCAAAGGAAATCACACACACACAACTCCTCCCACACACACAGTCAACAATTGCAGGATTTAAACCCCTATTTAACTATGTTATGATACTAGAGAAATACACATTAACATGACGTGCTACATGCATTACTGAGTGTTTTTATTTCCACTGTTGTATTTGTGGGATACTGACATAATCAGACTTGCCAAAGAGGAATTTACCTCTTTTAATGTGTTTTCCCAGTCTCCAAAAAGGGCACTCCTCTCAAAGGAAATCACACACACACACACACTTAGCAATTGCAGGATTCAAACCCTTACCTAACTATGTTTTAATACTCAAAAGATACACGTTAACATAATGCGGTATATGCTTTACTGGGTGTTTGTATTTCCACTGCTGTATTTGTGGGATACTGACATCATCATACCTGCCAAAGAGGAATTTACCTCTTTTAATGTGTTTTCCCAGTCTCCAAAATGGGCACTCCTCTCGAAAAGAATCACACACCCACCCACTCTGCAATTGCAAGATTCAAACCCCTACTAAACTATGTTAGGCTACTGAAGAAACATGCATTAACACAACGCACTACATGTTTAAATTGGTGTTTTTATTTCCACTGCTGTATTTGTGGGGTACTCACATCATCAGACTTGCCAAAGAGGAATTTACCTCTTTTGATGTGTTTTCCCAGTCTCCAAAAAGGGCACTCTTCTCTAAGGAAATCTCACACACACTCATTTGGAAGATTCAAACCCCTACCTAACTATGTTGTAATACTAGAAAGATACATGTTAATACAACGCGCTATATGCTTTACTAAGTGTTTACATTTCCACTGCTGTATTTGTGGGATACTGACATCATCAGACTTGCCAAAGAGGAATTTACCTGTTTTAATATGTTTTCCCAGTCTTCAAAATGGGCACTCCACTCAAAAGAAAACACTCACATACAGCCCCACACACACTCAGCAATTGCAGGATTCAAACCCCTACCTAACTATGTTATGACATTAGAGAAATACGCATTAACACAATGTGCAATACGCTGTATTCGGGAATTTGGTTTCCACTGCTGTATTTGTGAGACACTGACATCAGACTTGCCTAAGTGGAATCTAATTCTTTTAATGTGTTCCTAGTCTCAAAAAATGGCACCCCTCTCAAAGGAAACCACACACACACACACACACACACATAGCAATTGCAGGATTCAAACCCCTACCTAACTATGTTATAATACTAGAAAAATACACATTAATGCGACACGCTATATGCTTTATGGGGTGTTTTTATTTCCACTGCTTTATTTGTGGGATACTGACATCAGAGTTGCCAAAGAGGAATTTACCTCTTTTAAAGTTTTTTTTCCCAGTCTCCGAAAAGGGCGCTCCTCTCAATGAATATTACACACACACTCAGCAATTGCAGGATTCAAACCCCTACTTAACTATGTTATAATACTGGAAAGATACACGTTAACACAAAGCGATATATGCTTTATTGGGTGCTTTCATTTCCACTGCTGTATTTGTCGGATGCTGACATCATCAGACTTGCCAAAGAGAAGTTTACCTCTTTTAATGTGTTTTCCCAGTCTCCAAAATGGGCACTCCTCTCAAATGAAATCGCACACCCCCACACACACTCACTCAGCAATTACAAGAATCAAACTCCTACCTACCTATGTTATGATACTAGATAGACACGCATTAGCATGACACGTTATATATTTTAATGGAAGTTTTCATTTCCACTGCTGTATTTGTTTGATACTGACATCATCAGACTTGCCCAAAAGGAATTTACCTCTTTTAATGTGTTTTACCAGTCTACAAAAAGGGTATTCCTCTCAACGGAAATCACACACAAACATACACTCCCATACCCACTCGGCAATTGCAGGATTCAAATCCCTACTTAACTATGTTATAATACTAGAAATATACACATTAACACAACACACTATATGCTTTACTGGGGAGCTCTGTTTCCACTGCTGTATTTGTGGGATACTGACATCATCAGACTTGCCAAAGAAGAATTGATGACCTTGATGACCACCGGTCAGATACAACTTCTCTCTATGCAATGTTACCATTCAAGGTACTATGGCTAATTTGATCACAAAGCAAGTACAGATTATACTTCATTTCTTCAAGTAATCATTGTTTGACTGTATCTAGTTCTTCTGCAGCTGTGCATGTTCTCATAACACGAACAGAGCTAATTGTTCAAGTTCAGTAACATTATAGAAAACAGTATTGTTCTATTCATTAATTTCCTGACCTAGCAGATAATCACCTGTTTCTCAGTATATTTCCAAAAGGCATAAACATGAAGTTTGCTGTGCTAGCAAATACTAGGTCAGGGTGCATCTTGCAGTTTTCAGAAAGAATATTGTCATTTTAGAAAAGCATCTTTTAGTTTCACACAAAACTAAGCTGTACATAAAATAGAATGAAATGTGTTAACCCTTTTAGCTTCTAATAAGCACTAAACACATACATTAATACATATTGTTCTAACAGGAATAGCAAGGAAAAGGTTTACCATAGGAAACATGGAAGTGATGTGGGTAAAGTTAGTGGACCACACTGAGTTCTGTAAAAGGGTGGATTTTTAAGGGGATTAGTACAATGTCAGATACCTTCAATGACGTTATGGACAAAGGGAGATTAATCAAATCTGTGGAAGAAGATACAGCAGCAGTAGTGTTATTTAAACAAAAAAGGAAAGACACCAATATGAAAAATGTCACCCATATCTCAGTGTAATATAGTTAGAAATACTTTTCTTGTTGTGACTGAAAGACTGGAAAATGTTCTTTTCAGATAGCTTTGTGATGAAGTGGGATTTCGGTGTAGATAGCTCTTAGATGATTAGCATACCCTTGAAGTTTATACAGTGGGTTGAGAAAAGGGGTAGAAATTTTGTGAATTGAGATTTAGAATGCCTTTGATTATGGTTCTCTAGACTTCATGATAGATACATTGACAGAGGAAATTGGAGATGGTAAGAGGCAAAAGGGAGTTACAGTCCTTTATAGGGTCCCAGAGTTATAGCTTATACATTAATGGTGGATTTAGAAAACAAAACAGTATTAGGAAAATGACATGATAGGGCTGTTCTTTCATTAGTCTATTTTTAATTATCTATGAATGTCTTGTGTAATGAATAAGGAATAATTGCTTGGATCAGCAAACAGAAAATGAAGTGGAATTTTCAGATGATAATATGGCACTGCTTGTGGATGTTACTATGCAAATTCTAGGTGAACCGGAGATATTCAGCAGATTTGGGCAAGAATCAGGGCACCATTACTATGCCAAGCACTTAACGTATTCTCTTCTAAGTACAAAAAACTGGAAGTAAGCACTGAAATTCTTGTAAACTCAGGGAGTAAAGTACTGAGGGCATACAGTCTATAAATCAGTAAAGTGAAATCAGATGTCAGAAATGAGCATGTTGGATTTCAACGATAGGAAATATGTCAAGGGAATGGTTAAGTATATTTGCACACTTGGGGAAAAATAGAAACACTTCATACATCGATTCTCCTACATGTCTTATATGGAGGGAGGTACATACAAATTAGTTCTCTAACCTTTTTTGAAATATCCAACTAATGAGTGATAGGCTTTCATGGAAAAGACACAAAATATGTTTGGAAAACACATATTTAGGGCCAACAGGAAGAGTGGAGGATGGGATATGTTGGATATCAAGTGATACATAACTGCTATGAATATTGTGCAAAGAAACAGAAAATGAAAATATGGAATGGTTGCCTGGGGAAAGAACTAGAAGACTGGAAATGGCAGGATAATGAAAAATGAAGCAAACACCAGTAAGATAATACATAGTTTCTTAGAGATTTACTTACTCTTAGTAATTAAATAGTTAATTAGAAACTGAACTTGCAGAAAAAACTGACTCTGTTATATTAGGGGACTTAGTTAGTAATCAAAATATAATCAGTATATCCAGAAGAATGAGTACAAGTGCAAGTATAAGTGTAAGGATACAGATGATTTCTGAGGTTTAGTCTTGGGTAAGAAATGGAGCCAGGCAAAGAGGAAAGTATTAGAATTATCTGTAGGTAGCTGAGAGAGGAGTATGTGAGCAGGATTTTTTTTAGGCTGAGGCAACTGTAAAGAAAAGAGGATCTGATAAGGTTAGAAGAAAGGTTCTGGAAAGGAATATTAGCAATCATGACAATATTAAAGGAAGATGATCCTGGTGGGGATCAGTATAAAAGAATGGTAAGGGACTTAGGAACCCAGATAGTAACCTAAACTTTGACAACCAGGTAGCTACAGTAGTGAGGAAATCCTGTGTGGCTCAAGTAAAGTGAAGGCATGGCATCAAGATCAAAGGACATCATAGTGCCATTTCACTCAGACCTCATCAGGGCCATAATAGAGTACGATGCTCCTTTCTGCATGTACCTAACCAGGCAGTTAAACCAACTGAGTGAGAGGTTCCTCACTTAAAAATATAAAGCATAAAACATATCTTATGCAGACTAAAGGCCCTATCCCTTCACTACATCTCATATCATTTACTACGAGGGGGACTTACACCTGATCTACAACGCATTCTCTGATCCAGCCCTCATGAAAATGTTACATTTTTTCAAGAAAAATTACACAGGGGTTACATGTTCCATGGACTTGAACCTTAGAAATTCTTAATAGAAGTACATTGTGATAAATACGTACACAATTTGCAGACACACTGCAAGAAATGCATATGTACTCATAAAGTGCTCTATATGAGGAATCTGTTCACTCTTATTTTACAGTACATTGAGCAGCTCTAAAAATAAAACGTCAGTCACAGGTTTCAGACAGAAATCAAATCTTTATTGCTAAAAATGGTTATTATCACATGCATAAATGCAGTTAGCTTATGTTTTATTTTTTTTACCAGGTGACTGACCTAGGCCATTAGGGCAAGAGAAAACATTGGTACAGCAACATTCATGTAACTAAACAAAAATGTAAAGGATTGAATGTTTACTATTTAAGCAATATATACATCACAGAAATATTACTAGAGGAAGCAACATTTGTGAAATCATTACCATCAACAATGCTGAAGGAAAAATGGATTCACACAATACTCAGTTTACATGGAACTATGATTTCTTGTGACACTTGTATTTTGAGGAGTTTTCTTCCATTCCAGGACATGAACAGCAGACTCGTGTGTCTTCCACTGCCTTTTGTAGCTTTAGTCATGATACAGGTTCTACAAAGAGAAGACATCAATAATTATTGAAGGCAATAAAAAAAAAGTTTTATAGAAGCATACATGCGAGTGTAATTAAATGATCTGTAAGGTTGTATTTCTGAAACAAAGCTTTGGGTAATAAATATACCCTTTCATATTCCTTTTACCAAACCATCACTTACAAATATCCCTAATGCATTCATTCAACAAATCTGATTACACACACTCACATTAAGTCCCATCAGTCACAACACTGAACTTTGAGCAAAAATACATAAACATTTAATGAATGAAAATATGAAATTTCAGTAACTTGAAATCATGGTCTGAATTTGTACTTGGATAAGTGTACTGTTCATAAAGGTAGCAGAACTTGAAGGAACATAAAGTGCTTAAATGAGGGTCACTCAATAGATGAACCCAGCATTCCTGTATGTTTTGTAGAAGTGAAACTTTTTTGCACATAGAACATAATGATGTAGTGGAATGAGTCCACAGCAGTAGTCTCATACTCAAAACAACTTGTTCCATATGTCACTGAGAAGACTAGAATGAATTACAATGAACCCCAGCACCATTGTATGCCCTGACATCTGTGAAAACCAGCATTAGGTCAAAGCTTAATCCTTACAATACCAAAGATTAAGCCATCTGAAGTATCTGTACATGTTCTCATACACTAATATTTACCATGGTTGTATTTAGTATCCATGGGCATATATCTTGAATTCATTAAGTACTTAAGTAGTGGGACCAGATAGGACTATATCAACTACATGGTCAAATAAAAAACCCTGGCATGAAGAACTTTGTCATCTTCAAGACTTTTGAAATGCAGTGCATCAGATAGCTTACTGATATAAATGATTAGGTCACTGCAACACAACCAAAAATGTAGGCTTAGCACATTTGTAGCTCACAAGTATGAGTGCATGAACTCTGATGGTGTGTCTATTGAAATTTACTGTAGGATGAGAGCCAACATGTTCTCATTTACATATATTTACATTTTTATTTTAAGACACTATACAATGAACAGACCAAGAAGAAACTTCACCAATGCTCTATAAATGCATCATGTTTGCACTCTATTACTGACTATGGTCCATCCATGACCACTTTTTCTCTTTTCAGCATTGGGTTGTAATGTCACTGTCACATTAAGTGACCTTCTATAGGCAATGATCACACCTATGGGTAGCTAGCTCTCCTACTTATTCTTCCGTAACAGACATGCATTCATATCTTGCTGAAAGTAGTCTGTTTTTGCCTCGGATGACATGTTTTATTAAAGTTTGGGAATGATTTCACACCACTGTGCTGGCCTTTTGATTTTCATACTAGATAAAAGTTCATGCAATGGGAAATGTTAAGTACAGATTTTTACCAACTTATTGTCCTGAGTTATAATCCTATAGGAGCCTGCTGTTGATTTTTGTGCCCTAAAAATGGACCCAGAAATTGCTTACAGATATATTTATGCATTTTTAAGTATCCCCAGAACAAATTTCTTATGACATTCGTGAGGAAAAACATAAGTAAGGACATCTTTGGAACATAGTGATAAAATAGGTTTCTCGTACTTCTTATAACAGAAGGAACTACAGTTGAGAACCCAAGGAAACAGGGATCGCTTTGTTGCCTTATTTCATTCTCAACATTTGGTAATAGAAGCATTGTCCTGGTTATTTTTATGGACAGTTAAGATTTTGCTATGTACCTGTCTACAGACACTCCTTAACTGAAGTATAGGGAGTAAAACATTGGCATGCTTACTGTGTGGTTCAGGCTGCTTTCAGTAGTAACACAAAAAGATTTAAATATATTTACAAATTACTAGGATAAATTGTACCCGAGAATACAGTATGCACTGCAAGTGGCAAGAATTTGCAGAAATGGATAGCTTATGTCACCAACTAATACATATTCAATTTTTTTAAATATATTTCTAATATACGGAAGTAAGAAATAAAATACACTGCTGTCCAAATAGAGTAATAGAATTGGAGGAGGAGTACTGAGCAGGAGGGAAAATTACTGACATGGAGAGAGAGAGTTGATTCATAAACATGAGAATGTTATGGAAGGACTTGAGAGAAACGGAAAATAGTAAGTGTTAGCTGAAGAGGTAGAAGAGCTTCCATAAGTAGCATGGTATCATTAAAAGTCAGATAAGGCCTTCTGTGATAAAAATGTCAGAGCTGCTGAAGCTGTGGGTTCAAAACAAAGGAAGATTACAGTTTTTTAGCATAAAGCAAATGCCCCAAGAAGGCACTAGTTCGTTAGGTCTAAGGAAAGTGCCCTTGTAATGAATCATGTTATATAACTCTTTCGACACAACAACCAAGAAAGCACTCTAACTTAAAGTGTCTCACATTAATTCAGTGTAAAAGAAATCCAAAACCAACCCTATATTTAGCAAGGCAACAGTGAAATTGTTCCAATGTCTACCTGTACTGAAATATTATAAACCTTTTCTGCAGTTTAGTGATCATACAGTTTAGAGAATATAATCCAAAAAAAATAAGACAAAGAATAAAAAGGGGCTGCTCATAAACATCTAGCTAGCATAGCAACCCTTCACCAGTTTAGTGCATATTTTGTCCAGAGTAAAGCATCTCTTGTACTTCAGAAGATAGGAACACTGTCTCTTGCAGGTGCAGGTCACATTGACTAGAGCATTGGGGTGATAATTCTCTAGCAACCAGTTAAGTGAAAACTGGCATAAATCAGAATTGACAGATGATGTTGCCAGACCTAGACCTCAGAGGTGGGACATTTGGCTTAAGGACTATTTCCTAAATGGTTTGGTTTCTTAAGGGCCAAAAATGCCCAATAGCTCTTTATATCTATGGGAGAGCACATGACAACATATGAGATGGCTGAGACTGAGTGAGGCTTTGCAAACTTCATTTTGACTTCTGAAGAAATTGGCAAAAAGCACAGCCCCCATCTGTCAGAGCTGACATTTACTGAATTACCACAAGAACTATGCATCCAAACTAGGAACTACTGTGATACCCTGAAGTTTGAAATGTTACTTTCACATCATGATTACTTGCCTTACTCCTTAAGGATAAATTCAGTCTGAAGAAAACATGAAATATTCAATTAGAAATTTTTATGTAGATTACTAGCCAGCCATAAAAAAGTATCTTATAACTGAAGTATTAAAGGTCTCATTGTAATAGGATTGTGCTGCACAAATCTAACAGTAGAATAAAATGTGTCATTTTTTCTTGAATAATAAAGGATTATAGAATAGTTTGTTATTTAAGGAGATGTCTTGGATGCAAGTTTTATGAAGAGCTTTTACACCTGCTCCTTTGCCTTTAAGTGGTTAATGGAATGGCTCGGATGGACACCACTCCACTTCATTGATAGAGAATCTGGACAAAGGGCCAAAAATAGGGACACTTTTAACTAGTCCTCTTACAAACTTAGAAAGTTGGTAGACTAACAGATATTTGCATTAGCATGACTTTATTGATGGGTATTAAGTCTAAACTTCAAATGTGTGCCATTAAGTTCTGATTCAAGTCCTCAATAATTAGTGATTTGCTACTGTATTTCTTCATAAATAAGACCTAACCAGAGAATAAGGCCTAGCATTTTGTTCTAGGGTGGTCATGATATAAGCCCTACCCCAAAAATAAGCCCCAGTTAAGATGGTCAACAACACACGATAGATGTGTTGAATTATAAAATAATATTGACACCCTTTGACTGAGGTTACCATACTCTGCTCACCATTTTTGGACCATTTGGACACCCAACTTCTTCTCTTTGCAGAATGTAAGATTATTTCCCTGGGAGTACTCCACAATTCTTGCTGTAACCCTAATTACTCACACTTGACGGTTGAGATCCTTGGCCCATAAACACTGGCAGGTGTACTTTAACCAACCAAAGTACAGACAATGAACGTAAAGCACGCGCACTTGATAAACGGCTGTGGCTGTGTCTTCTTAATCGTCGCCATTTTGTGTTGCCACTCCAGTCTCATAAATCTTCAATTAACCCCCCAAGATGAGATGAGTGCAAAAAGAAAGAGCTATTCTATTGAGTACAAGAACGGAATCATGGAGGAATCCCAGGGAAAGAATCTGATGGTGTCCTGCAAAGAGAAGTTAGATCTCCGAATGGTCCAAAAATGGCATGCAGCGCATGACAAACTCAGTCAAGAGCCTGACGAGGGGAATGCTAAGAAGTGCAAGTGTGGATCAGGTCGGCAACCATTATTTTCTGAGCTGGAAGACATTCTGTGAATGGATTGCTAACATAAGAGCAAAGGCTTTGGTTCAGCACAGGGCTGATATTCAAGCATTTGCCCTTGCAATGGCACCACAGTTAGAAATATCCCCAGAAGAATTCAAAGAATCACAACATTAGCTGGAAGGCTTCCTTCAGTGATATGAACTGTCTCTAAGATCAACACTGTTCAAGCTGGAAGATACTGAAGTTATTAAATTTGCACTTGCATTCAAGTCCTTTGTTGATGGCATCGACTGATTGCTATGGATGAAACTGCAGTGTTTATGAACCAAGGATCTCAGCAATTGATCAGAGAGGTGCCTCGTCAATCTGCATTCCCTCCACTGCTTACAAAAGTGCATGTGTTACCTGTATTTTGGCAATTCATCTACATGGAAAGAAAACCCCACCTCTAATCATATTAAGGGCAAGAAAGATAAGATTGAACATATTTCAGGCATTTACATTCTTTAACCCGAAAAAGCCTGGTGCACACA
The DNA here is from genome assembly GCF_019279795.1 of Protopterus annectens. Lineage (NCBI taxonomy): Eukaryota > Metazoa > Chordata > Ceratodontiformes > Protopteridae > Protopterus > Protopterus annectens. The sequence continues at coordinate 11,007 of NW_025050196.1, forward strand.
AGCAGTTATAAGGAAGTGGGTCGATGTAATTCTGCCACTTGTTTTGCGAGGTGGCGAAAGAGGTCTGCTAGTCTGGGATTCAGCCAGCACTCACCGCATTAAAGAAATGAAGAAATTCCTTGCACGGAGAAGAATAGATCAAATAATGATTCCTGCATGAATGACTGCCTATCTCCAGACTCTTCATATTGCAATAAACAAGCCGTTCAAGGACCATTTGCACTTGGAAATCAATGACTACATTGAACATAGAATGGAGAGATATCAGCATGGAAACTTTGTGAAGCCTAGCCTGCAAAAGGTGGTGGCTTGGGTGAAAAATTCATGAGATAAAATCACTGACAGCTGTGTTGCCAATGCACTATGAGCAGGCTACTTGGACAACTGTGCTCATTTAAGGAGAGCTCTATTGCTAGGCATGACAGATTGGGGCGAATGGTTCTACAGGAAATGGAATCGCAAGAAATTCAGGCCGGAATTCAGGGGTTGGAGACTTATGACAATGTTCCAGAAGATGGCATGACTGTACTTGAATAACTTTTCCGCTATCGGGGCGACAGAATGGATTGTTATCTGCTTCCAGTTTTATTCCCCTCCTCCAATACACATGTATTGAGATTTTTCTTCACTTTCTGTTAAGCATGAAATATTGCACTGTGAAAGCCAAGGTGTAGATATTTTGAAGTTGAAATGTTTCTTGCACTGTTTATGTAGAATTCTCACACTACTGTTAATGTGTTACTTTGCCAAATAACAGAAAAGTACGAAATAAATGTCAATTTGTGTACATGAATAAATGAATAAATGTAGTTTGCTGTGTGGGGGGGTGTAAATAAGGCATCTCCTGATAAGCCTGAATGTGTATTTTGGAGGGGGAAAGAATATAAGATCCGGTCTTATTTTTGGGGAAATACTGTAGAAAACCACAATTTTGTGAGAAACAAGTCAAAAATATGAGGCCGGATATTCTGTGAAAATCTGGACAGTTGAGAAGTATGGCATGTGTCAGGAGATAGTGATTGCAGACAGTGGCTGCCATTGATGCAAGTCTTAAGTGGGCATAAACATTGCTTCTGGTCTTTTTTTATATATTTCATCCCTACAATAGCCAACATTCACTTTGCTCTACAAATAAAGAATTATTACAAGTCATAAAAACAGCAGGCACTGCTGGTGACTCAGTACTCCTCCTATGTAGCCAAAGCCTGGAACTCACTACCTCACACCATTAAAACCACTGTCAAGCAAACACAATTGAAAAAACTACCAAACAATAAGGCTGTCAAACTATTACTGCACGTATTTTTTTTTCTCTATGTGGAACTTTTCTCCCCAGGCCTCTGCTGAAAATGAGTACTGCCCAGTCGGACATTCCAAGTAAAGAAATGTTAAATAAATAATTATAAACAAATGTAGTGAAAGATTTGAAACATTCGGAGAATACATTTATTCTAAGATGACGTCCCTGCTTACTTTAGCGGAAACATATCGGCATCAAGCAGGAATTTAAATCAAGCCAGAAGTAGATAAAAATCAGGCAGAAACTGAATGTGCCAAAAACAAAAGTATAAGGTGAAGGAACAGAGAAGAAAAAAATGTGAAAAATGCATAAATATAATCGCAAGTACAGAAAACAATTGAAACAACCTCATGTTAAATCAAGATTGAATTCAGGAGTGGTTAAAGGAGAGGTGAATTTAAACCAAAAGGTTAAAATTGGTGGCACTATATAGTGAACATGTAGAAGAAACTGACAAATGTAGGTTTTGTAAATCAGAATCGGAAACAGTCACACATGTTTTTGCTGGTTGTGATATACTAATGGCAGAAGGACTGTATACTGAAAGGCATAATAATGTGGCAAAACTGTTGCATTGGGGATTGTGCAACCATTATGCTAATGAAGTAATGAAAAACACTGGAAACATGAGCCATAAAGCATTATTGAAAATGATGAAGTTTATATCACATGGGATCACTCATTGCCATCAGTTCATAAAATAGATATGAGTAAACCAGATATAGTAGTCCTTGAAAAGTAACACTGATCAATGAAATTACTACACTTGGTGACTACAACAGCTTATCTACAGAGAGGCACAACGTCATAAAATACCAGGATTTGCAGGCAGAAATGAGGACAATGTGGAATAAGGATACCCAGACAATTCTAATAGTAGTAGGAGCAACAAGTCTTATAAAAAAGAATTTACAATCGTACCGATATGCAGGAGTCATTACTGGGCACAATGCAGGTGCTGCAAAGTGCACATCTGGCTAATAAAGATTTAAAGAATACTAATTTCATGAACTTTGACTTACGAATGGGGTCCAGTCCTGTCATGGTATTAGAAAGCAAAACACTTGGAGAAATTAAAAAGTAATGTTAGAACACACTTGTTATTACCCTGCTAGTAACCGGTGGGGTACAATGATTTTACCTCTAGGCAATTTAGTACAATGCAGGCAATTGCATTATCTGCCTTACTTCCAT
>NW_025050197.1:0-13692 GCF_019279795.1 Protopterus annectens
ACTCGGTATAGTGTTTACGTGCTACTGTAACCGCGCACATGTGCCAATATACCCTGGAATGGTGCCCTGAAGCCTGAATGTGGCAGGAGCCGTATTGGATGTGGGCTGTGTCTGTGTGTGCATTTCCATATAGAGGCTGTGCGATGTGGCAATCAGGAGTACTACAGTACCTGATGCACATTACATCTTTCCTTGATGAGGGTTGCCTGCACCTAACCAATTACCAGGTGAAGAAGGGACATAATGGTAAACAACATGACTGCACTTCTCAAATGTGTACCTGTCATGTATCAACAGCTACTCATGGGGTGATAAAAATGGGAATGTGAGTGGCGTGTGCATGTGTGGGTAGCAGGGTGTGTATAAATGCATGTGTGACAGAACAGTTACATATAGCTGAATCGTAACAGCACAAGATGTGCATTGCCATAGTCAATGTTAGCATGTGATGGTGTGCAACAGTACACATTGGTAAGTAGTAAGTGCATATAACAATTGAGGACATTCCATACAGTTACTGGCAGGACTGCTGGGATATACACACAATTATACTGGAACAGTGAACAGTTACCAACATATTTACTACTTATACACATCTATGTAGTCACCCTGTGCATCAGCAACATGTTTACCTTACCTGCACCGATGTTTGTAGTATGCAGGAGATGGCACAGTGTCATCATATGCACAGAGTGTAGATTTGGAGGCATACCCAAGCCAGCCACTGGTAACACCAATTGACATGTGTGTGTATGTGTGTTTGTGAGGGCAGCAGTACAGGGTGGACGGTGTTGGTGCAGTGTGTGTGTGTATGTGTTTGCCCTAGGTGTTAGGTTTCTGCATGTGTAACTTGCGCACACAGTCCCACATAATATGGCTGCCATGTACAGGGTTTTGTGGACAGCCACAGACTACACCTGTCAGGTCATCCAGATCAGTGTCTGTGAGCACGGACGCAGTACCTGTCCTTACAGCAGGAGTGCTTCTGAGGCATTATCGGTACTAACTGACTGGGTACTGTCATGAGCTTGAGGGGTGTGTTGACTGGACACAGTTCCATGTTGGGACTGTCAGGCCACGTGCACATGAGATGCTCCTGGGGCGTCTTGGTGGGCAGCACAGACCCAGCATTGCTACAGGGCTGGTGCTAACTTTGCCAGAATAACAGCCAGTGAGCCTGTTGTTGTCCGCGGCCACTGCCAGCTGGTGCTGTTGCTGGCATGCGACCCGCGTCGGCGTCGCCAAAGCGCGCACCATCACCCTGGCCATGGACATCTGGTTGTGGAGCAGCTGTTCTATGCCCCACAGCGTCTGTCAGCGACATCTGTGAAGTTGCGGATAGCATTGGCAATGCGCATGCCGTCTGTCGTAGCTGTGCGACATGCTCTCTCAGCTTTCCTCAGACCCTGTCTGGTGTGTACCTTTCCATGCGTGCCTGTGCATGACAGTTCGAAACATGGTGGAGGTTGACATACCTCCTTGGGCCGCGTCGGCCAGAGGCAATCTGACTACGGATGCCCCACGAGAACCCATGGGCATTTGTCTCGTGGTACCATTGGGCCCTGCTCATGGCTGCCTTGTGGGGATGCATAACCTTTCTGAGTACCATTTACTGATCTATGCCCACTGCAGACTGTCCATCACCTAGGGACAATGGTGACAAAGGATGTAGGCAGGATGACTGTCTTGCGCATTGATAGGGGTTGGCTGTGTACTAATCAATTGGCTGACCAATGGTGGACAGACACACACCTTCCTGCACCATTCTGACATTTCATCATCAGTACCTGGGGCTGAATTCAGGTTCCCTGCAGGTCACCAGGCAGCACCAGAACCTACGGGAGGAAAAACATGGAACACAGATTACAGTCTCTAATACATATTTGACAGAGATGCACTTCAATACTAATGCACACATTCAGAAATGGACAGCATGCACCTCATGGACACTAACACACATGCACACTTGGGCACAGGCACACTTAAAACACATGCACACCCTCTACAGTGAAACACACACACATCAGTAATCGTGTTACACCAACTCAATTTACTACAACTGTGTATTGCAGGTATTGTGAACACAGTCACCCAGCAAGTCTACTACAGAGTTACACTACTCTTCCTAGTTTTATAAATTGCTTTACAGATAATGTTAAAAGACTCACCAGCATGTATGGCCTGCCTCGTTGTTAGATGGGAGGGACCTGGAAGTGTGAAGAGAGTAATGTCAGTGGGCACATGTGTGCCATTTGTTTTGCACATGATACAGTACAGTAGTACACTAGTTCCCTTATACACATCAGCTGCACATAATGTCTGTATATATATCATGATGACAGATACATGCCACATGCACACCTTATGCGTGCATGAAGTAACAGTGTACAGAACAGTCATATGTACATACCAGGGGTTAACTCTAATCTCACCCTTACCTCTCTTCAAACGACAACTCAAACTGTACTTCCAAAACCACTGGCTTTGTTCTTCTTGGAGTCCAGGCTAACGTCCCTCTCCCTACTCTCTCTTTACCTTTAACCCCTCATTGTGCATAGAAACTAGCTTCTACCCTGTTTCTTTCACCTTGATGTCCTTCTATGCTCTGACCTACTTCTCCCATCCCTCCCACATCCTCTTGAATGTCTTCCTTCTTTTCCTCACTTCCCTTCTTGACTCCTGCCTCTTCCATATCATTGTATCTTTCATACTCCTTCTACTTCTCTACCCTTCTGAGCCCTAACTATTATGTATATGGCTTTTGCCTTTATTGCATAACCGTTATGCTTTAGGTAGATTGCTTTGAAACCAACGGTACATTGTGTATGACTCTAAACTGTTTGAGTTCCTTATATGTATGTTGATTTAGTTAACAGGCTGGTGTACAATTCTATCATGTTGGCTGTCTGTGGCCGCTTAACAACTTGTCTGTCTGCCTTTATTACGTTATGTGTGGAGCTTTTCTCCACAGGCCTCTACTGAAAATGGACATATATCCAGCTAGGCTATCTGGGTCAACAAATGTAAAAGTAATAACAATAAATGAATATGGCATCTTACCTGCACGCTCGGTGTCTTGCTGCTGTGTGGATCCAACCTCCATCATGATGCATGAGTGTTGCTGTTGTTGTTCTAGGGCTGGATCCACAACACTTAGCAGTAGCCCCTCCTGTCTGGTGAGGGGAGGATGTGTGGCCACCCCCCCACCTGTGGCAACCTGTTGCCTGCGGATATCTGCAGCACGCTGGCGGACATTTCTAATCAAATCACTGCAGTGATGTCTCACCTGCTCATATGTCCTATCATGCATGCCAACATCATTTATCCTGCTAACGAGGTTTTGCCACAGTGCAGACCTCTCCTGCTGATTCTGGGTGGTGCGGAGAACAGGATGGCATAGTCACGCACCAGGCTCTGGTGAATCACGTCATCCTCTGCAGCAGAATATGATGGGTTCCTTATTGGAGCCATGTCAAGGTGGAAAGGTACACAAACAGGTTATCAGCATAGTATCTCAACAATACACGGTACACATTCTATACAGGGAATATTAACTTCTACTTATTACTGCTTGGTTAAAACTTGATTACAGTGTAGCTATCATTCTATGTCATTTGTACTAAGCACTTGGCCTTCAGACCAGTTGTTTTACATTAGGGAGGTTGGTGGCAAGCACTGTGGTGGCAGGACACATATCTTTCATCCATTGAAGTTGGGAACTGCTGATTGAGGGCCCACTGTACAAGTGTATTAGTTCTGGTATGGGCAGTTGGCCTTCAGGCCAGTTATTTAACATTAACAAGGTTCGTGGTCTGCACTCGTGTGACACTACGCAGTACTGTGCCCTTCATAGCTGGGCACATCTGGTTTCAGACTTATAGTGTCTGCATAGCTGAGCGGTATCTTACTGACATTGCTACACCTTTGTTTGTTGTAGCAACCACTACATCCAGGCCTCCTGGATCTACCTTTGTTTATATGCTTGTTATTTGTTAGCTTGTTATTACACTGGTATGTTACTTCCACATAGTACACAGCTTCTCAACAGGTCTGTGACTCACTACTGATATCTGCATTGCTTACTGTACGTATTTCCATGTTACACATGACAGCAAGTGACTGCTTCTCATTGTTGCATTTACTTAATTGTGACACATTGCACTTAGGTTACCTGGCACTTGCTCACTGATGATTTTATATCAGTCAGCAGTTGTAGGTAATGTCAGTACACCCTCACTCCCCACTGGACCTTGTTTTCAATCATTAATTATTACAGAATTCAGAATAGTATTCTAGCATGTCCTGAGGTCAGTTGTCAGTTGTCAGTTCCCTCCCCAGTCCAGCTGGTGAGTGTGGTACTCCAGAGACAATGTTGGAACAGATGCATGTACACAGACAACCCCTTCCTCCTAACAACAAATTCAAACTCATGTGAGTGATGCAACCATATACCAAACTGGAGGCTAGGCTCTGTCTACTCAATACCGCCATAACCAGTCAGGTGGCCAAGGAGAACACACACTACACTTCCAGTCTCACATAGACCTACCACAACAGGGGACCTAACACATGATCACACATGAACATACTTGTAGGCTCGGACCACAGCTATGCCTATGCAGCAGAGACCTCCTAAGCAGACATCCAGGCAACCACTACCACGGAAACGAACATGTGCAACACATATCACACAAAGCCAATGTGCTGAACACTCACAGCCATTAACAGTAAACAACACACCTCATACACTCTGTACTAGGTGCCTCTATCATCAGGCACACTAACATCACGCTCACCAGGCTTAACGAGGTGAGGGTCACGGTGTGCAGCCTGTCAGGCACTATGACCTGCCACATAACACAAACACTCAGGTAACCCCAAGGCAAGTACAGGTGTGACTCAGTCAATGTCCATGCTGGTGTGAATGGCCTGACACATTCCTCCCTGGACTACATGACATGAGACAGTACAGAGCTCTCTGAGCATGTAGCCCAAGACAGTTTGACCCTGACCTTGAGTAGCATCCTACCCTCACCTAGAACCATGCCACAATATCAAGGCACGGTGATCCCTTCCAACAATTGACTGACATACTGGTGTCATTCACAGGTGTGCCAATGCCTGCCATCTTGGGGTGGTATGCTTTGCTAGGGACAGCTTGCACCTGTCACCCCTGTCCTATTGGAATTTGGCATGAGCCTCTTGCTACACCCATAGTGCCTGTATTAGGCAAGGCTCATAAGGCAAACCCACATCCATTTGTATCACAAAGGATGAGAAGTAAGAGTGATGCTACTCAACACCGGAAGTCTAGACCTAAGGATGCACGCACTCAAAACCCTACTTAACATTCTGGACATCGATATTCAGTGCAGTAACATGAACCTGTTTCAGGTTTCACAGGAGCACATCAGTACTACCATGGTGGGTTATAGCTGTTACCATTCTTGTTGGCCCCAACACTTGAACAAAGGAGGGAGTATCAGTATTCAATGCAGATTCCCACGCCCACATTGGTGGCACAGTACAACATAGGTGTTAGGCCATTGAGTACAGAAGACGTAGTTGGGGACCTGGGAAGAAGCATGGTAGCGGTCTGTCATTTGTCAACCACATGGCCAATGTGGATTGAAAGACATGTTATATAGCCCAGCTAATCATGAGGGATTCACATGTATGGCAGGGAGGTCATTGTGCCTCTTTACTCATCCATCATCAGGCCTATAATTGCGCATAATGCACCTTTTGGGAGGTACCTAACCAGACACCTACAGCAACTGGTACAGGACAACATTACCTCATCAAGGGGATGCAATGGCTCACACAGATGTCATATGCTGCCCAGGTAAAGTAAATCCAGCTGGACTCAGTGGCTTACTGCCTGTTCAGAGACAATCTGTGTGTGCCATATACAGCCATGTCCTACCCAGCAGTAATGAACATGCTGCACCTCAGGCAATCAGAGTCCCATACAGCCACATGCTCAGGAGAGCTGGACCTCAGCACTGACATACATGGACATGCTGGAGGGGCATATTTCTAACTGAGAGGCTCCCTTCACTCTGTAATGAGCTCACACTGGCTGGTACAGGTTAGGCAGAGTCCCTCATTGACTCTTCCATAGGAATCTGGATGAGTGGATGGAGATCATAGTTGTACCCCAGGTCACTTCTATGTCACTGTTAGACAGAGGCACAGTATACTAACATCGACAAGGCATAGCAGCATAACTTGTAATTGGGTGGGCGAAAGACAAACACATTCCCTACTAGGCTTACTCAATGCCCTAGGGCTAATAGCCTAGTGGCGAACCTAGCGAACATGTGTGTGTACTGCTATAGTACTTCTGCCATATGTTGCATGTGTGTGTTGTGGGGATGCACAGGTAATGGCCGGATACTTCTGCACAGGCGACACGCCTGACACGTTCTGGGTGTTCATCCCTACATACTCGGGATGTGTGTTGCCATCCAACCCAACCCCTGTGATGTGGACACACATTACTCAGCCTGGATTACATACTCCGAACAACACCACAAGCACAGTACACTACCTTGCTAAGTGTATGCATGTAACGTTACACAGTTATTCAGTAGTTATGACAGTGATGTTATCCATGCAGCCCATTGGGCCAGTGGAAGCCACAACACACACCGGCCAGCACCTTTGCATATGCTTACCACAGACATCCCACATACTGCATGTAATTGTGCACACACATATCTAACCCAGAACAACTGCACACCACTCTTATTAATCCTGTCCAGTGGAGTGTAACAGATACAGGCATATTGTATAACAATAGTAGGAGGCTACTGCAGCACAGGGCAGATTCATGACAGCAAAGGCATCTGGTGGTCAGCAGTGTTAAGATGCTTCACATTCACCAAATGCAGCACAGATATTGGCAACATTGTTGCAGACAGTTTAGGTGCAGGTACCCCCCATTCTCCTACACATGTGGTATTAGTTATCCCAGATGACTGTCACCTCCCTATCCTTCCTCACATGTCCAGGTGAGAGCCACCTTCATCATTGTTAGAACACGCATAGCATCACTGTTCACGAAATGGTATCCCTGATGTGCAATACTGTTCACCCCTGAGAGGACATAGCACCACATGACAGACTGATGATATTAATCCCTGGCCATACTACAGGATATGTACCTGAACAAGTGCCATACACACACATACACAGTGGTCCCACACCAATGAGAGGAGGAACCTCCTACTGACCCTGGGAGACTACTGCATCATACTGCACAATTGACCTTGTGTTCTAAGCTATGGAGAGTGTTAAGTATGGGCAACATGTACAGCTTTTGATATTACATATGTTTATATTTCAGGACTATGTACACACAACCTATCTCATGGACATACCTATAGATAGTGTACTATGATACATTTGTTTGGAGGTGTCGCTTAATATACACAGGATTAACCTGCTACTTTGCATTACCTGTCTTTGTGGCAGCTGTTGCTGTGCCAGTGGTGCTTGTTGCTGTTTGCCCTTGCCACTTGCTGCTTGCTGCCTTGTTGCTTGCTGCTTGCTGCCGCTTTTGCTGCTGGCTGTCGCTATATTTGTTTGTTTCCTCTCTCTGTCTCTCTCTCTCTTTCTCTCTGTAGGTTTTGTGCAATGAATGTATTGCATGAGTGTAGTGTGTGGGTACTCAATGCTTTTGGAGGTATCTGCATAGGTCCATGTGATGGCCTCTGCACCTATTGCAGGCAGCATTTGCTAATTGCATGCAGAAACAGGTATGTACTGGATTGCATGTCTCACTGTGATTTCAGGACACTGCTATAAAAGGGTATGTGAAGATAGGCGTTGCCCACTTTCAGATTGTAGGGGCGTGGACCATGCTGGTATGCTGTTGACAGTGTTCTGTGTGAGTGTGAAGGTTAGTACATCTCCCATGCTTCTTCATGCTGTGTTTGTAGATTCAGTGTTGCTGCATTTTCTCTTGCCTGTTCCCTGTAGTGAGTGTGTATGCATACTGACACCTTACAACTATATGTCATATGTATTGCTATATAAATATATATATATATATCTGTGTACATATACACTTACTTTCACATATATGTACATTGGCTGACATTATTGGGTACTGAGCTAACAAAGTTAGCAGGGCTGTTTCTGTTAACACTACACTAGTATGGGATTACAGTAATTGGGACTATAAAAGTCCTTACCTGACATGCTTTGGGATAGCCAGACATACTATCATTGCCTTTTATCTTCATTCCTACTATTACATGTTCTACTTATTTAGCTTTTATATTCCTGTATGAGAGTCATGTATTTAGTGGTAGGTCATACAGACTAGTGTTGGTATACCTATTGGATGCTCTGTGGTAGGGGGCCTACTAGTATGCTAATAACTATATTCTGCTTTTGACTCTGAGTATAGGGCCTATCAATCAAAGTTGCTGGAGGCACCTTTAAGCAATTCAAAAGGGTTAGTAGGTCTCTACAGGAGCCAGGCTGTGTTTGCAGATTCCTGGTTGCTGCATTTTATCTTCACTGTTTCCTGTAGTGAGTGTGTATGGATACTGACTTTACAACTATATTTCATATGTATTAATATATATTTATATATATGTATGTGTAGATATACATACCTTCATATATAGTACATTACCTTACTTTTATTATGTACAAGCTAACCAAGTAGCAAGGGCTGTTTCTGTTAACACTGAACTAGTATGGGAATCCAGTAATTTGGCCATTGAAACTCTGCCTGACATGCTTTGGATGAAAAGAGTACACCTCCTATATTGTCTTTTTATATTGATCCCTACTATTACATGTTGGTATTTATCCTAGCAGTGTGTTATTGTAAGGTAGTCATGGCTTGGGGTGGTAGGTCATACTAGACTGTCGTGTAAGGAAGAGACTGGGCGGTGGGAATTTATTTTTCTTTGCAAACTTTCGTAAACTGAGTACAGGGCCTGTCAATCAAAGTCGCTTTGGAGGCCACCTTTTAAGCAGTTAGAAGGGTAAGTAGGTCACCAGGGGTCAGGCTGTGTTGCCAGATTCAGGTTATTACTTATGTTCACTGTTTCCTGGTACGTGTAGAGTGGATGCCTGACACCTACAACTATATTTCATATGTATTTATATATATTTATATATATGTAATATTGTGTAGATATCATTACTCTTCATATATGTACATTACCCCTTACTTTATTATGTACCAAAGCTAATAACAAGTAGCAGGGCTGTTTCTGTTAACTTACTGAACTAGTATGGGAATCCAGTAATTTGGCCATTAAAACTCTGCCTGACATGCTTCAGATAGTACAATACTCCTATATTGCTTTTTATACTGATTCCTACTATTACATGTTATATTTATTTTAGCTTTTCTGTGTCTTGGTAGGCAGGCATTTTGGCTTCTTTAGTGGTAGGTCATACAGACTAATGTTACCAACGTCCTGGGTTCAAGACTGACAGTGGGAATTTATTTTTATTTGCAAACTTTCAAACTGAGTACAGGACCTGTCAATCCAAAGTGCCATAAAGGCACTTTTAAGCACTTTAAACCAGGTCCTGAAGCTCATTTACCTTGAGCTCATGCATGCTTACGCACTGGCGGTGAGCTCTGCTAACACAAGCGCACACTCAGCGCTAATTTACTGAAAGAAAAGAAAAAGGGGTGACAGGAAGAGTGGTGAAAAAGGGGTCACAAAGAGGGTAAGACAGTAGGGAAACAAAGCGTGGGATTTGCAGGAGTGGATGTAGAGTAAAGGCCCATAGATGCACCATGTCTGTGGTGCCAGTACAGCTGTGCTTTTCCATGTATTTTGGTGAGACATTGGAAACCTTTCACCCCTGAGAGAGGTGTCAGGACAACATTAATATTAGTTGTAGAGCCAAGGGTATAATTAACTGTTTCAATGTCAAGCAGACATGTATGCGACATAGCGGACAGGCTATGTATGGGGCGTAATTTTGTGGGTAGCAGAGTGCCTTTTTTTTTTTTTCAGGTGAGAGTGGTATGTCAAGGTGAAGGAAGTCGGTATAGCTGGGGAGGTAGGTTGGGTAGGTTAACAGACAGGACAGACAAGGCACTCCCAAGGGGCGGTGTGACACCATTAGAGTTTTGTTGGCGAGACGGAGGTTGGGATGCCTCGAGATCACTGAGCCTGAATTGCTTGACAAGTGGGGCACGATATCCCCACCATAGGCAGTTGCCACTGTTCCTTCCCCAGCCAGGACAGGGGCTGTGCTTGAGGCGGGGCACTTTGGCCGGGCGTTAGCTGTGCCACGAGCCTCGAGCTGGCGTGGGGGCCCAAAGAACAAGTCTTGGATCTCCTTACCCGCACCACAAAGACCGGACACACCTTGGAGGGTAGGTGGGCCGAACCCCTCCCGGCCACTTACACAGAGGGGGCGGGCCCACATGTCCCTGGCGCTTCCACCCAGAGAAGGTGGCACAGGGCCACGAGGGAGGGGGGTTGGCTCCTGGGCACTGAGGCACCCAGAATGCACTGTCGCCAGCTGAGGTGGGAGAGGTGGGTCCTGCCTTCCCAAGCACGTTCCTAGAGATTTGCTTGAAGTAGTTATATTTGGTTTTGGAGTTTAGTGGCATTTTATTTCACTGGTTCAAGATTAATTCGCCAACAGCATGCATTGGTATTCCATAAACAAACACCCAGATATTAACACCATTGAACAAGGGGCATATCAATATCACAACAGACAGAAATACACAGTCAAAACAACATACAGGGTTGATTAATGGCAACAGGCCATCAAATTTGCAATTCGAACAGGGCATGCACAAACAGACATGCATATATTTTTGAAACAGACAAATGTCCATGATTAATTAAATGTTCACATACCATTTGAGTGGGTGTTGTTATATGGAATTATAGGGTTGGGTGGAAGGATAGAAAGTGGTGACACATTCATATGTACACATTGATTTACATTTGTAATAGGTACACAATTAGGACTGAGGCTGATGTTTCCAAAATAATTTTTATTTGATATCATACTACACCTGTTACAAATACATCACTATCCTACTTATTTTGAATCTGATCAGATACATCATCCTGCTACACTTTGATGACAGGACAGGGGACAACTATGGCTGTTTAGTCTGTCAGATAATCATTCATTCTATCTGCAAATTATTTACTGTGATCACCATACAGACTTTGGCCTAGGCATTCCAGATTCTGACACACTGAAATCAGTTTGGGATATTAAGATGTACTTCCCACATGCATTTAGTTCTGTAGAAACACACTGGGGCTAATATATTCAGGGGTTATTACTACTTTATTTATTCATACATGACCCTTTCTGTCACTCTCACACATCCTGCAACTTCACAGTTCAGGTTGGTACTTCTAGGCTTTGTTCACATGTTAGACTGGTGGTGATTCAAACACTTTCCAACAGCCTCACTTCTGTCATGATTCAGCATTTCAACAGGGGATATATCTCACATCTGACTACCTCAGATTCTGAAGCTGTACTCTTGAGACTACTGCAGGTTATTTAATTCATGGTTGGACATCTGTATTACAGCACTGTTTGATTCTATCAATTATATTTCCAGTTACACTTGCATACTGATGAACTTGTTGCAGCCATACCTGCAGACTTTCAATTCCTGCTTGCACATTATATTACTTTTAATCAATACACTGCAGTGTTCTGATACATGCTACAGTACAATATTTATTTACAAGTAATGGGTGGGGTTACTAACCTGCATGGTGGCGCAGCTGCACCAGCCTACGGGCATACATCTCGCGGTTCGCAGAGCGGACACCTGCAGCTGTAATACGAAAGAAGTAATATTGGACTACACATCTCCATGGTATCAGCCAGTTGAAATCCTTACATACATAAGCAAAATGTAACTTACTCAGTAGTGGGGCGTTGGGCATATCCCGGGCCTCCTGGATCCATTCGGTCAACTGGTCTTGCTTGCATCGCTTCAGGTCCACATGGTGGTGATGGACCTGCTCACCAGTGCGTGGAATGCCAGTAGCACTGGTCAGATCACGAGCCAATTGGTCCCATGCCTCTGCCCTATACGCTCCCCATGAGACCTGGCCCTGCATGAGTTGGGCCTCGTGATGATGGACAAGGAGCCAGACCATGTATCTGGACTCCTCAATGCCCCAACGCTGTGCTCGAAAGCAACGTCCCTCACCTACACCACTCATTCTGACTGCAGGTCTGTTCTACAATCGTTTCTGCTGTGTATTCCCGCCTATGGGGCTTATATATGCCGCTTTTCCCGCACATTTCTCTGATTGGCCATTTTGGAATTGTATCTACTTCACTGAAAATGCTTTATCATGCTCCATTCTGGATTTTATCCCATATATATGCTATTTCTGCATTTCTAGGTATTGCTGTCATGGCTTAGTGGTTTAGTACCTTGACTCTAGTGCATGGTATCCTGGGTTCGAATCTGGCAACTGATTTTTGATTTTCTTGACAGAAATGAGTTGAGACCTGTCAATCAAACATGCCAAAGGCACTTTTAAGCACTTAAAAGCAGGTCTGCGCTCGTTTGCGCGGAGGTAACGCATGCGCACTGGCAGTTAGCTTGTGGGAGCGGCGCGCAAACGGTGTGCGCTGGGATAAACCATAATTGGCTAGTGACACACATGTTCAGCTAAGCACAGCTAGTTGCAAACAGTTTCAGCCTGTTAAACCGGTGCTTAGCAATGGGCACGCAGTTTGCAGCTTTTTAAACACTACTCAGCTACAGGCAGTCTGTCTCACAGCAGCTTAGCTATCAGTACATTTCTATTTTTATTATTGTGTTACTTCAAAATATATGCTCCATTTCATTCCATTTTACAAAAGGGAATACTTTTACATTTGTACAATACTGTCAGGGGGCTTTTTAGTGCTTATTTACAAAAAAAAAAAAGGTTGTTGTGGGGGCTCAAACCCTGCCTGCCTACTCTTAAGCTGGCAACTCTACCGCTAAGCTATTTCTTCTTGGCTTACTTTGCATATTTAGTTCTCATATCCTTTTCCACTGATTGCTAACTGCAGTTGCGCTAGTAGCACACCCGCGCACACAGTAGCAAACATTTACGGGGTTTAAAAAAAATACAACAGTTTTTATTCTCATTTTATAGCCTCTGTTCACTTTGTACACTGATGGTCTGTGGGGGAATGTGTTGTGTAGTGTGTTTATTTACATTTCCATGGCCTCTCTCGTGGCTGTTTACATTCAGCCATTCTACACTTACGGGGGCGTGTCCGCATGCAGGGCTTAGCCTACGGACACGCCCCCTACTCTCTTACACGGACCGTGTAAGAGTTACAGTGTGATTCAGCATGCCTCATGCACCTCATGCATATGCATGACATGCTGACATCACACGTTTAACTCAGCCTCCGTGTAAGAGTTATAACTCTTACACGGAGGCTTCCTGAATCCGGCCCTATATTTCTATGACGACAAGAATGATGTGGAAGGCCTCTGGATGACCAAATTCAGCAGATGTCAGCAAGCTGAGGGCCATTGTCGGATCCCCCAGTGATACAGATATCGTTCAGGTGGGTCTAGATCAGACAAATGATTGGGAAACATGACCTAAAACTAAATGTGAAATAACATTATCATACCCTTTGCCAAGTCAAATCGCCTGCAAATTACCACACCCATATCGGTGGGTCTAGCGTAAA
>NW_025050198.1:0-14753 GCF_019279795.1 Protopterus annectens
AACCCCTTTTCCCTTTAAAAAAAAAAATTTTTTTTTTTTTCCCCCCCTTTTTTGTTTTCCAAAAAAGGTTGTTTTATCTCTGTTACTATAGTCATTACTTCTAGTACAGGTTGTTTAGACTTTGTTTTCCATTTCAAATGCTTTTTCAGCACCTGCAATGTAACTGTAATACAAACTATTGTAAGAAATTTTGCAATTCTACTTATGTTTTCTTTTATATATCTCCAATAATGTTTAATATGTTAAATGTTATTATTAAATATTGCTGGAGCTTTTCTTCCCAGGCCTCTGCAGAAAATGGGTTTCTGACCCAGCCGGACTTTCCCAGTCACCAAATGTTAATAAATAAATAAATAACATTTTCTAGTATTTGCTTTTTTGGTAGCATCATAATTAGACTCAGCAAAAGCCTTTGTATTATATCCTGGAGGCTTAATTTACCAATTCTATTATCATAGCTAAGAAAACACATTTCCCTAGTTACATTAATTTTCTCACCCAGTATCTCTGATAGAGTAGTCTGCAAAGAATCTTTAACATCTGGCAACTCATTACACTCTCAGAAAATATGTTCCCAACTATCTCTTTCTTCCTTATCACACATCCAACATTTGCTGTCTATGTGAGGAAGAATTATTTGGGGTCTACTTGGGGTATAAAAATATCTATGTAAAAATTTCAAAGTAAAAATCCTAAATCTTCTAGATTTTGTTGCATATTTCAGAGACATACAAATATCCCCATTGTTTCTTTATGACTTGTTTATACAATGTCTTTTCCCAATCCTTTCTAACTTCTTCTGATTGATTGTAAGTTATCATGCAGTATTTGATATTCTCTACTAGTTGTTTCTTTTTTAATGGCAGCTTTGTGTTAAAGTTGTCTATCTACCGCCTTCATTCTTGCTTGCTGGATGGGTTGAACCCGACCTCGGCCTCCAGTCTCGGCTCCTCCTAAAAAGCTTCGAGAGTTGGTTCCACCCGACTCGAGGGGCTCTATATATCCCACAATGCTAAGTGAGAGTTACCTCCAGATCTCGTTTACCAGCTACAGCTTCCGAGTTTGGTTGCTTCTACCCCAGGTTCCTGGTGATGTTAGCTTTTTTCTTCCAAAAGAAGTTACTCTTTTTCCCCTTTTTAACTTTTCTTCTTCCTAGATTAGTGTAGAGACATTTGAGACTTTTCCCCGACCCTATGATTTCCCGTTTTCTTACTAAAGAACCGTTGGTTTCTTCCTTTGGGCCTTTGGCCTTCCTTCCCTAAAGGGAGTGCTTGTGTAGTTGCTTTAACTTTTTGTACTTAAGTATTAGTATTTTTGGCTAAAATTGTTATTTTTTTTTAGTATTACTAATTTTTAACTTTGACGAGGAGGTATAACTATTGTGTGTTTGGAGTGTGTGTTAGTGTACACCTGTCAGATTTAGGGGAAATGTCCAAAAGAAGCAAAGGTCTCAGTTCAAGAAAGTGCTTGTCGTGCTGTCAGAAAATGTCTCTGACAGGCGCTCACACTTGCCCTCTGTGTCTGTTAATGGGGCCTTTGCACCTGCCAGGACTCCTGTGCTGTTATTGCCATGGCTAATCGGCCCCAGGGTCCTGCAGGAAAAAAAACAAGTTGATTCTCTGAGGCTTGTTGAAGCCAAATGAAGGATTCCCTGTCAGGTTTCAACAGGGGAAGCCCTCTAAGGCTTACATCGAGGTCTTGGCTCCGGCTACTGAGGCGGAGACCTCAGGTTGTTCAACCTTTGCCTTTATGGAAACCGGCTGGAGCCTGATAAGACCTCAGTCCACAGTTTCTGTGCAGCTTCACGACTCGGCGAGGCCGAGGTTATCGAGTACCGATGTGGCTCCGACCAAGATCTTCAGACCGACAACCGAAAGAGGTCTAGATCACCTTCTCTTGGCTCCCGTTCATTCACGGCTCCAGGATCTCCACTGCCTGTCTGAATGGGGCCAAAGGTCTCCATTCCTCTAGGTCATCCAGAAGGCTTGTCCGATCATGACCTTCCCCAGAGATGGTGATGGAGCTTCACTTAGAGTCCGAGGCACTAGCCCAGATGCTTCAGAGCCCGACTCATCCCAGTCCCGGTGCTATGCCCAGTCCATCAACTCTTTCCTCCTTGACTCTTTTGGAGTTCGGGCAGATAGATCGTCAGAACCCGAGGACTGTGGTCACATGGGCCGAGACAATTGTCGCCCGGCTCCGATGCGTCGGCTCCGATTTTCTTCCTTGGAGGAATCTGGGACCGGACTTCCCTCGTCGGCTCCGAGGGGTGAAGTGGCATCGGACCCACTTGTCAGGCCCCCTCTCCCTCTACGGTTAGCCTTGGCGCTAGTGAGGATTCGGCTCCAGCAGCATGGGACCTCGGAGCCATCGCCTGTCGATTGCGAGGGGTCCTTAGCTCCCTCGGAGGCCGGGGACCCTCTGGCTCTGCCTGACAGGAGTGCATTCCCGAGGTCATCTGTCGGAGGTGGCTGAATAGAGCTCTGGCTCTACTCCTGGTCGGCTCCGTCAGCCCCTCCCTCAAATGCACTGCCCTCAGGGGTAAAGTCGACTCAC
Organism: Protopterus annectens; assembly: GCF_019279795.1. Classification (NCBI taxonomy): domain Eukaryota; kingdom Metazoa; phylum Chordata; order Ceratodontiformes; family Protopteridae; genus Protopterus; species Protopterus annectens. The sequence continues at coordinate 2,557 of NW_025050198.1, forward strand.
TCCCTTATCCCACGGACCCCGCCTTGAGAAGCCAGCTCCTCCAGGAGCCCCTTTGAGATTTCATCCTCTTCGAGGCCTCTCCTGATTTTGGCAGAAGAGCCTCCTCAGGAAGAGGAAGTGCTGGAGGAAGCTTGCGATGAGCTCACCTGGAGTCTATCACTTTGATCAGACGCCTGAATCCCTGGATGATTCTGAGGGTTCCCCGTTCCCCTTCTAGAAAGATGTCTCATTTGCAGACATTCACGGAGATCCTGAAACAAGGAGGGTGAAATTGGCCAGCCCTCAACCCTTGCCGGAGGAGCGAATCTATTGTGTATCTTGGCGTTTGAATCTCAAGTCGCTCACCTCCTGGGTGTCCCCGCCTTGACCCCCTCATGCAGGTGTGGTTTTGCTAAGAAGGCATGGAGCCGGCTCCTGATTCGAAGTGGACCCCACTCCCAGGAGCCCTCCAAATTCATCACAGCTCCATCAGACAAGCAATTTTTTATCCAAAAGGAGTTTCTGTGGATGCTATGGTGGTAACTTCACCGCCTACAAAGAAGGAACTGTAGCTGATCCTTCAGTGCCTGTCCATCCACCACCTAACAAGGAATCTAGGTCGCCGGATTGGATGATGCAGAAGCCCGGATGTTCTCACCTCAGCGACATTTTACTGTCGTTAGCTGAATTACCTGTGCCATTTCACTTTCGTCTTTCAAAGGGACTTGATCAAGGAAGCGGGAGTGAAATGTTCTAAAAAGAACCCTACAGCTCTGCGGGTTTCCAAGAGAAATGGAACCAGCTGGCTACCCTTAATTCCATATCCAACTCACACTCCATGCGCTCTCTCTCTTATGCTTGCGATGGGCGAGCAGGAAAAAGCCGCGGGGACAGGGAGTAGCCTTAGGCCAGAGCATGCCTGGATCGCGGCCTATGCAACTTTGCGGAACCTTTCAAAGGCGTCTTTCATGAACTCCCCTTTTGATGGATCATCTCTCTTTGGTCCTCAGAGTGAAGAAACCCTGACTAGGTCTTAGAGACTGATGGCAAGACCCTTTCTGCCGTCCGGAGTCGTTTTAGACCTCGACTCATAGAAGCCTTACCCAAAGGCCCAGAAGGGTGGGGAAAGATAATGGTTCCGTAAACAATCTCAAGGGACTTAAGCCTGGCCTTTGCTTTTGGAGAGTGGTTTTTCCTACCAAAGGCAGAGGAATGGGAATAACAATGGCAGAGCGATAAAGCCCTAGGGGCAGGGGGTCCATGCAGAACCAGAGACAGTCGGGAAGCCTTTCTGACAGGCCGGCCCTTTCAGCATCCCTGAGGTGTTGCTTGCGACTGCCCATCTTCCGGAGGCAGTGAGGAAGATTGTCACTGTACCCAGAAGCCTGTGGCTATCCTGACTCAGAAGACAAATGGGTACAGTCCATCATTTTCGAAGAGCTATTCTATCCCTTTCTTCGTTTCCAAATCAGTCAAAAATCCCTTCCAGATGTTCCACCTGCTCCAAAGGGATACTTAGCAGCTTTGGAAATTTCAAAACGCTAACTTGCAAAAGGCGATTCAGTCAGTGCCAGCAGACCAACAAGGATCGGAATCTACTCAAGGTTCTTTTAGTTTCCAAAGAAAACAGGGACTAGGGGGCCGATTTTTTGGATCTCAGTGTCTTGAACAAATCAGTCAAAGAAAACAAGATTTGGGATGGTCACCGGCTGCAATCCATTCTTCCCCTTTTGGGCAAAGGAAACTGGATGTGCTCTATAGGCCGCCGGGATCGTGCTATCACATAAAATGAACAGGCGGCTCAGAAGATTCCTCCATACGCTTCAGGCTGGGAACCAGTCATTTTCAGTTCAGGGCCCTGCCCTTTGGTCTCACCACTGCCCCGGGTGTTTACCAAATGCATGGCAGTGGTGGCTTCTCACCTGGGGCGACAAAGGATTCCAGGTGTTTCCATATTTGGACGACTGGCTTCTCACAGCTCCCACCAAGCATCTCCTTTTGATGGCCAGAGATTATACTTTTCGCGTTTGTCCAAAAACTAGGTATTTCAATAAATTGCTGTGAAAAGTCTGTTTGCTCATGCCTTATTAATGGTACTATTACCTACATAAGGCAAATTTAGATACTATAAACATGTCTGCCATAGCTAGCAGACAAAGAGGATATCAGACATTCACAAATTGGTGTCACTTCTTCTCAACTTAACAACAGAGCCAAAGCCAGGTTAGTTCTAAAGGTGTTGGGAATCATAGCAGCTGACCATACCTCTCCTCCCATTGGCCAGATGCCACATGTGCGGATCCTTCAGTGGATGCTTTTTCTCAATGGTCATACCAGGAACTTCCAATGTCTCACACCATTATGATCGCATGGCGTGCAAAAAGCATCTAATGTGGTGGATGTCTTCCCCAGCTCCTGGCAGGGAAGACCATTTATTCCACCTCCTCGGTTTGCTACTCCTGAGCAAGCGGATGCCTCCCTGATCGGGTGGGGGGCATTATCAGGGCAGGACAGTCAGGGCACATAGCTGGCAACCAAAGCGAATGCCACTTGCACATAAATGTTCTGGAGATGAGAGCCCAGTGCTTTTGAAAGCGTTGCAAGCCAGCTTCAAGACTCTCTTGCGCCATAGGAGCGATTGCAATCCCAGACAGACAACATGTCTGTAGTGTGGTACATCAACAAACAAAGGCGGAACCAGATCCATGCCCCCCTGTGTGAGAAGCTTGCTCAGACTGTGGCAATGGGGAAGCGATTTCTTCTCAGCGTTTTCTGATAGCATAGCATTCCGGAAGTCCAGTCACATTATGCGGACAAGTTGAGAGCCTTAGAGCTATACTCATGCCTCCGCAGTGGTCTCTGAAAGACTCTGTAGTAGAGAGATATTTCTCAAGTGGGGTCAGCCCCTTGCTGCGATCTTTTTGCTACTCCCCCCAAAACAGCAAGTGCAGAGAATACTTCACTCTATTCCCTTTACCAGGCCAACCCAGCAGGGGCGAAACTCCTAGTCAAGTTTGGCTTGAGGACGGACTTTCTGTATGCATTTTCCTCCTTTCCCTCTGATCTCTGCAAGTAGCCACTGAAAGCTATCACGGCTCAGAAGGCCTCATTGATCCTCATTGCTCCTTACTGGCCTCACCGACAAAGTGTGGTTCCCCTTTCTACATCGTTTTTCTCTTGGAGGCTGACCGTGCCAGAGTCTGGACCCTGGATTCAGACCTTTTGATCCACCAATCGGGTCAGTTTCATAAGCTCCCACTCCCTTCTCTGAACCTCACTGCTTGGTTCCTCCAGTTCCAACGCATTGTAGCCAGGCTTCCTCATTTATCTCACTTTCGGTTAGAGATATATTGATAGCTTCCATAAATCTTCCACTCAAAGATTTATTTTGAGTAAGTAGGAAGCGCTTCTCATATTGGGCACAAGGAAAGGACATAGATCGCTTTCACGCTTCCATCAACTAGTCCTTGATTTTCTAGCTGAACTCTTCCATGCAGGTTCATCTCCATCTACTCTAAGGAGGTTCAATTGGCAGCTATTTCTAATTTTCATGTGGGCATTTCTGAATCTGCCCTAATGTCCTAAACTTTGCAAAGCCTTTTTTGAAAGGAGTTTTTTCTTCTCAGACCTCCTATAAAAGCCCTCCTTCTCCTTGGGACCTAAATTTAGTTCTTGCTTCTTTGATTCTTTCCCCTTTCGAACCTGCAGCTTCATGTTCCTTGGGAAATTATTATCATGGAAAACTCTCTCTTTCTGGTGGCTATCACATCAGCTAGAAGAATTTCAGAACTTCCGAAGCACTCTCAGTTTGTGGCCGTTCTCCTTATCTTCTGTTCCATAAGGACAGAGTTTCCTTCTGAACTAACCCGTCAGCTTTTTGCCTAAGGATGGTTTCAACATCAAATCTAAACCAAAGCATTGACCTCCCTGTCTTTTTCCCAGAGTATTCAAATAGGTCTGAACAAAATTACACTGCCTGGATGTTCATCTTAGGTCAATTTAAAAGGTGCCTATTTGGACAGGGCCGAAACAATTCAAGAAAATCTGATCAGCTGAGTTTTGTCTCCTATGCGAGGAAAGCAGAAAGGGACTTCCAGTTTCAAGGTATCATTATCCAGATGGCTAACATCTCTGATTACCCTTGTTTATGAGATTAGACGCAAAAACTGCCTAATAAACCTAAAGCCCATTCCACCAGAGCTTTGGCTGCTTCTCTAGCCTTCCAAGACAGACTGCCTATTGACACCATTTTGTGCAGGCTGCTTGGGCTACTCCTCACACTTTTATTTCCCATTATAAGTTGGATTTGGCTTCTAGGCATAGAGCTAATTTGGTTCCACTGTTCTCAGGAGTCTGTTCCGTTAGGCCACCGGGACAAAGGTGCTAGGGAATGGTCCCATCCATATAAGAATAGAAGTGAGATAGACAACAGCATATAGAAGTTATGTTCTTGCCATAGCGTTCCATGTTAGTTGTCTTCTTCTCGATCTTCTTCTTGTAATCCCTACCTCCCCTTTCCCTGGCCTGGACAGACCTAGAGGAGTTGTGATCGTGACCTCTCTTTCTACCACCTCTTTTTTTAGTCATATGCTATTATGCATATTTCTTGGTTCAGGATGTAGGTCACCCTTCTTTCTTCCTGTTGTTAGAGGTGGATTCTGTTTTACAGTTATACTGTTATTGTTTATAAGCTAGGGGTTGAAGCTTACAAGCGAGATCTGAGGTAATTGGCTCTGCGCCCTAGCATTGTGGGATATAAGGGGAGCCTTCGAGGCGATTGGAACCAACTCTCGAGCTTTTAGAGTGGCTGAGTGGGGCCGAGGTGACTCGAACCATCCAGCAAGAAGAAGGCGAGAAGAAGACAACTAACATGGAACGTTATGGTAAGAACATAACTTCTATTTCTGTTCTAGTTTCTACAAAAAACTCTACTGGTCCTGGTCTTTCATTTAGGACCCCCTGTTTCCTTCTCTTTTGCTATATTCCGATATCAGTCCTTGATAAGGAAGGCAATCTTTTAAACTACAGTCCAAATAAATTCTTGGAGTCTTCCCATTCTATCATCTTTCCCTCTAGCTATTTGCCCCAATACCTTGGTTTCTTTGCCAGTTTACTCCAATAAATTCCAGCCCCCTCTTGCCTATTGTCTATATCCCTAATTGCAATGATCCCTATCAGCAGGATCTCCTTTCTCCCTTCCCATGTTGGCTTAGTTCTTAGGATGTGTTCTGCTACTTTATGAATATGATATTCTGCATGATTTCTAATTCTCCTTAAAGGCTTGCATCCAAAATCCCAGTCTCTCCTTGCTTCTTGATCTCCCCCCTAGTTTCTTCATCATCATTTTCCACTTTGTGTTATAGATGTTATGTGATCCTATCTCGCCTACATTCTGACTGATGGGTTCGGAGCCGATCCTAGAGAGGCTCCATTCGATTCACTTTGCTTATGTAAAGCCGAGCCCGAGAAGTCTCTTATTGGCTGAAGCTTACTATATATCCAGGATGCACCACTACAGTCCCCAGATCTGGTTTGCGGCTAACTAAGCGAGAGGCGTGGTCTCGAGCTAAGCTGAAGGCTGAGTAGTAAATTTTACTTACTTTTCTGTCAGAGAATTGTTTTTCTGTCATAAAAGCTGTTTTAACTTGGCTACTCTGTGCTTTGTGTAGTGATTGAGAAGGTTTTTTGGAAACTTGTTGAGTGATTGGGGGCGTTGTTTCTGATTTCAGGCCTCCTTTATCTGTAGGGCCTTTCGGTCAGTTAACCCCACTCAAACTTTTGGGATTCCAGATCCCCTTGAGTTTCTTGTTGTTGGATTATTTAATAGTTAAACCGGCAGTTCTAAACTTGAAGGATTTTTATAGGAGTCAGTTAAGTAAAAGTTAAATTTGGATTGTGTGTTCTTACTGTCAGAAAGGAATTACTGCATTTTTGGTCATAATGTCTCAAAATCCCTAGGCCTTCAGGGCTTCAAAAATGCACCAAATGTAATTTTAAAATGTCAATCACAGATGACCACTCTCTCTGTGTTTATTGTTTGGGTGCAAAAGCAATTTACAGGAGTCATGCAGCGTGTGTCACGCTTTTTCCTCTATAGGTCCTCCAGGAGAGGAAAAATAAGCTTATTCTTAAAGGAAACTTAATCAAACCCTCCTTGAAGAAGCTCTAGCATCCTCTTCTTCTACAGCCAAAAAGAAGAGAGGCGTCGGCTCCGACCAGTCCGTCAGGATCCATTGCCAAAAGACATAGGCAGGCTTCTCCTTCCGGCTCCAAAGGACTTGGAGCCGAGGTGCAGGGCTGAGTCTGCCTGCGATGCCATCAGTCACCCAGACTCCTCGGGCCGGGCCGATGGCTGGGGCATCAAGAGGCCCGGGTCACCAGCCATTACGGCTCCACTGGTCACCGGGCGACTGGGTTGCCAGCTCAGAACCACCTCCTCCTGCGGCGCCCGAAGTCCTCCTGCGGCGCGATGGAAAACTACTGTGGGTATTCCTGGGGCCCGATAATCATCCCGAGAATTAAGCCTCGAACCCGGTCCCCTGGTCCTTTGGGGCCGTTGGAAGGATCTTCTCGAACCCGTTCAGTATCCTCTAAGTCCTCTGAGGATGTCGGATCCGGGATATAGACAGGGTGCTCCCAAAGACTGTTCCAGTCCCCAGTCTTTCAAAAATTTGTTTTGAAGCTCCGACCCAGTTGGCTTTGGAGCCGGTAATGTAGCCTTCCATCACCCATCCATGGCTGTTCCTCCTCCGACCGCCCGGCTCCGTCGAGGAGCAGATGCCTGTTGGGCGGTGGAGATCTTAGGGTCGGCTCCGTGCCTTACTCCCAACCAGACGCCGGGTTAGAGTTTGGTATGGACTTCTTCGGCTGGACCCGGGGTGATGTTTGGGACCTATGCTTTCCGGTTCGAGGCCTCCCTCTCGATTATGCTTGGCTGCGGGATTGCCGTCTGCTATCATGGCTCCGGAGGCCGGACCTCCCAGGATTCTGGGGTCGGCTTTCCAGAGCTATGAGGAGTGCCTTAGCCAAGTCTTCTTCGGACCATCTCTCGGCTTTACGGCACCTTCCCTGAAGTGGAGACTGGGTCTTTGGCAGTTCCCTGTCCGTGGGCAGCCGGGAGCCCTGGGCCTGAGGTTACCCCATTGGGGGTTCCCCTCCCCTCCTGAGGGTTCTTGGAGTTGTCTTCGGAGGAACCCCCAAGGAAGAAGATCGTGCAAGAGGAAGCCCACGTGGACTCCCGAGTCTATTACATGGACTACTGATCTTGATGATGCAGAGGGGTCCCAGAAGTAGATCCTCAGGATGATGTCTCATTTGCAGACATCATAGAGATCTATCTCAAACAGCAGTGGCTGGATACGCTCCAAACCCCTCTGCTGATGAGTCAGTGCTCCTCAGGGAAGGCCTTTGGGGCTCAGCCCTCCGCCTCCTGGGTGTCTCAGCCCAGCCCGGCCCGAGGACTTCTGGATTTAGTTTGTTGAAGGGCGTGACAGGAACGTATCCGAGATACCGATGGAACCAGTCCCTTCTCGTCCTAATAAATTTCTGTCTGCCCCACCCGAGAAGGAGTTCCTCACTAAAGTGGCTGTAGATGCCATGGTGGTGGCATCTGCTACACAACTGGGGCGTGGCAGAGGCTAGCGTCCGTCCATCCTCCTAATAAGAGTCTAGGAGCCATGGACAGGAATGCGAGGGCACACCCTGACTGTCAGCGGCCTTTACTTTAAGGTCTCTGAATTATTGGCACATTTTACACCCAGGCTTCCAGAGGGATCTGGTCAGGAGCTGTCAGATTCCCTCTCGGGTAACTTCCCCTACCTGAGGCAGCTAGCCCAGTGGTTAGCTCTCAGTTGGCTATCCACTTCACGTCAATTTCTAACTTCGTCCATGAGGCTCATTTCCTATGCGGCCCGAAGGAAGTACGAATTAAGCGGCAGAGCACAGGCAGTGGCTCTCACGGAGACAAGCCTGGCTCGGCTAGCTGTGTCAGTTCTGAGGAGGCCTTCAAATCTTCCTTCGCCCGGCGGCTCCCTTCGATGGGTCCTCTTTGTTTTGGACCACAAGGTTAAAAGACACCACTTACCAGCTGGTGAGCAAGAGAGGAAAAACTTTTATCTGCCGTAGGTGCCCGTTATTCCACTCCCTTTTGGCCTTATCCCAAGGAGGCTAAGGAGGGGAAGATAATGGTTCAGTAAATCACGTAAAGTTTTTCCCCAACAGCAGGAAGATTCCCCTTCAGAGGCTGGAGGGGCGGGGGAAATTTTTTTCTGGGAGGCAGCCGTCCCAGAAGGCTGACAGAGAGGCCGCTATAATTCTGGAGACCCGCTGAGTCCTTTTTGTGGCTCTTCAGCCTCCCACACATCATGAGGATTGCCCGGCTGTGCTGCCAGTGGGGGAATTAATGTCGTTTCACCAAGCACCTAAAAGCTTCCTGGGAGTCAATCACTCAGGACAGATGGAGTGCTTAGGATCATTGCGGAGGTTACACCATTCGTTCACATACTCACCCCACCGTCCAAAAAAATCCACGGACCCACCACCCAGTCAAAGGAAATTGCAGCCTTGGGAAGCTTTAAAGCTGCTAGAAAAAGGAGGTCATCAACCGGTTACACAGACCAGATGGGATCAGGGAAATTACTCCAGGTTCTTTTTAGTGCCAAAAGACAGGGGACCTGAGACCAATATTGGATCTCAGCAGACCAAAGACTCCAATCCGTCCACGAAATCCAAATTCCGAATGGTCGCGTTACAATCCATTCTCCCATTGTTGGAGAAAGGATGTTTTGGATGTTAACTCCATAGACCTCAAGGGCGCCTATTATCACATACCGATACATCAAGTCAGGAGGTATCTAAGCTTCAGCCTGGGAGTCAGTCATTACCAATTTGTGCACTGCCCTTTGGGTCTCACCACAGCCCCAGGGTGTTCACCAAGTGTTTGGCCAGTAGTGTGGCTCACCTGAGAAGTCTTGGATTCCAAGTGTTTCCCTATCTGAATGACTGGCTCCTGACTGCCACCACCAGGCATCTACTAATGGACAACCTCAAAGCCACCATCTCCCTAGGTGCTACCCTGGAAGGATTACATTCAATTGGTCAAAGTCTGTCTTGCTGCCCTCTCAAGCGCATAAGGTTCATAGGAGCGAGATAGACTCAAAATTGATCTTGGCGTATTTCTTCCCTGCCCGAGAAAAGGATCAAACTTTACAGGGCCAAGTTCAAGCTCTGATTTCAAGATCAAAGCCCCAGCCAGGATGGTTCTACAAGTTTTAGGTTCAATGTCTGCTTACGGTTCTTTTGTAGTTCCTCTGGCAAGATTGCACATGAGGATTCTTCAGTGGCTGTGTCAACTCAATGGTCCTTTCAGGACCTTCCCCTCAATCATCCCATCATGATTACAGAAACATGCAAGCAGGACCTGCGTGGCTGGTGGCTTCCAGACATCCAATCTAAATCTAGGGGGTAGCACTTGTTCGCTATTCCCTCTCAGTGAATTCCACTGGCTGACAGATGCCTCCCAGACAGGGTGGGGGGCATTGTCTACAGGCTTGCCAAGGTTAGTTCAGGGATCCTGGCTTCCAGGCGAAACTCTTCTCCATATCAATGTATTGGAGATGAGGCGGTACTTCTATCCCTACAGGCCTTACACAGGTTTCTCCCTCAGGGCATAATGCCATCCACACAGACAACATGTCGGTGGTCTGCAGTACCACTAAACAAGCAAGGAGGGACCAAGATCTTACCCCCTTTTGCAGCAGAAGCCATGAGGGTGTGGGAATGAAGCGGTAGCTACCAGCCGTTCCTGGTAGCGACCCACATTCGAGGAAATCCCGAATATACTGGCAGACAGATTAAGCAGGACAATTCTCTCTCCTCACGCAGTGGTCCTTAAATAAAACAGTAGCAGATCAGGTTTTCCGGAATGGGGACACCGTGCTGCGACCTATTTACCAACTCCACTAAACACCAAGTGCAAAAGGACTAGCTTCTCCTTGACTCCACATCAGGGAGTACCAGCTATGCTCACTGATGCTCCTAGCACAACCTTGGCCAACAGGGCTACTTTTATGCTTTCCTCCAGATTCCACTTCTCTCCAAAGTCATTCAAAAAAGCTTCTCAATTGGGGTCCGCAATGATACTGATTGCCCCATACTGGCCTCGTCGGGTATGGTTTCCTACTACCTGAAAGAAACATGCACCGATTGGGCGATCCATTGGATTTTAGTCCCTAATTCTGGACCTGTTAATTCGAAGAGTCGGGACAACAGCACCAGTCCCTTCACTCCTTGAAGTTGACAGCTTGGTTCCTCCACTTCCAGACTTTAGTCAGAAGTCACACATTGAACCGAGGAAGTTATTCACATTTTATCTTATTTTGACCCCTGGAAACCCACCATAAGAAATTGTACCTCAGTAGAAGTGGAAGAGGTTTGCTATCTGGGCTCAACTCAGAGGCTTAGACCCTATCACTGCTCCTATCCCAGAGGTTTGAAATTCTTAACATCCCTGTTTAATCAAAGGATCTTCTGTCTCTACTATTAAAGTCAACTAGCGGCTATCTCTAAATTTCCGCGAGTCCATGGATCCTCCATTGATGAGCAGCAGACTATACAAAACTTTCATTAAAGGTCTTGGGTCTGTTAAGACCCCCAGTTTTTCATCCTGCCCTCCGTGGGATCTAGATTTAGTGCTTAGTGCATTGACATCTTCCCTTTCGAGGAACCGGCTGCTACATGTGAGTTAAAATATCTGTCTTGGAAAACTGCCTTCTTAGTTGCAATTACTTCTGCAAGAAGAGTTTCAAACTCCCAGCCCTGTCTATTAAACCACCGTGCTTGATTTTCCACAAGTATAGAGTATCCGTAGGCCTAATCCATCCTTTGTCCCTAAGGTCTGTTCTAATCTCTGTCTCCAACAGTCTCTAGAGCTACCAGTTTTTCTTCCCCAAAATTCTCCCAATCAGGCAAGAATACACTCTCCATAAATTGGATGTTCACAGGCAATTGCGGCTTCTATTGGAGAATAAGGACTCAGCAACTTAAATGAAGTCCAGACCAGTTGTTTGTGTCCTTCTCAGACAATAAATTGGGGTAAAACCATCACAAAGCTACTATCTCCCAAATGGATTAGAGATTGCATAACTCAGGCTTATTCTTCTTGAATAAGCAACTTTACAACTTATCTATCAAAGCTCACTCTACCAGAGCTATGGCTACTTCTATAGCTTTTCATTTCCAAGCTTGCAGTATATATGGGAGATTTGTTAACTCAAGCGACTACTTGGTCCAAATCCACACTTTCATTTCCCACTATAAATTGGATGTGGCATCTAAAGGGCGAGCATCGTTTGGTTCCACAGTACTCAGGAGTGTTTTCCAGTGAGCCACCCAGGATTCAGGTGCTAGGGATGCTGTCCCATCGGTAGTCAGAATGTAGGAGATGGGATCACATAACATCTTTTAGTTATGTACTCACCGCATAACTTCCAGATGTTTGGGATCCATCACAGCCTGCATTCTAACTCTACCCACCCTCCTTCCCCTGCAGCTGGAGATCAGAAGAGATTGAACAGTTTTGAGTTCTACTGTTTTATCTTGTTTCATCTGACGATGTTATATAAGCAGGGCGTGCATGTGTGCATGTATGCGGACAAACTAGATCTGGGGGACTGGTAGTGGTGCATCCTGGGATATAGTACAAAGCTCAGCCAATACAAGAGACTTGTCTCTACTGGCATAAAGCGTGCCGAGTCGGAGCCGAGGGATCGGCTCCGAACCCATCAGTCAGAATGTAGGCGAGATGGATCCCAAACATCTGAAGTTATGGTGAGTACATAACTAAAAGTTTTCCGCTTGTGCTATGTATAGGCACCTCCCATTGCTTCTGTTTTTGTCCAGATTTCTTGCACTAAGAGGCTGAGAGGTTTGCTGCTGTTTCAAAACTGCTTCCTAAATCCGTTACCCAGGGTTGATTTCTTAGATGCATACTATGTTGCTCTGAGAAAATTACTTAAACAGAAAATATCCACTGTTTGTGTATATATATATATATATATATATATATATATATATATATATATATATATATATATATATATATATATATCTATATCTATATATATATATATATATATATATATATATATAGTTAATAAAAACATACTACCTGTCTAATTGAATTATAGTTTTCTGTATGTGCTATGTATAGGAGACTTAAC
>NW_025050199.1:0-14040 GCF_019279795.1 Protopterus annectens
GGGGGGGGCAATGTCACAAAACTATATATCTAGCTTAATGTTAGTAAAACTACTTGGGTATTGGTGAATACTGGTTGTGGGGTGCAGGATTCTGAATAAAGATACATATTTGATGATATGGTAAGCTGAAGGTAACAGTGGCATATATCCTGGAGATGTACAGGAGTGGAATATGGGAAGTTTTAGTTGTGTTTTAAATAAGCTTGCATTCAGAATGGATTTCAGTGATAGTGGCTGTGGTTCCATAGTATAGCTACACTATTTAAATATTGAGAATCACCTGCAATACTGGCTGATTTGGTAGTTGTGATTTGTGATTTTTCTCTAGAGTGTAAAATTCTAGTGGGATAGTAGTGCTGTATTAAGGGCTGGACAATTATCTGGCCTATGCAGAAGCCTGTGTATTACAGTTAGCTGAGAAAGAGCTAAGTGATATGGTAGTTCTAACCAGATTAATTCTCTAATAGCTAGCCAGTGGTGTGTTCTATTGTTATAGCTCACTACAAATGTGGCTATTCTATTATAAAATTGATCCGGTATGGACATCTGTGAGATCTGAAGGTTAGTAAAGACTGGAGCAGCATTAAGGGCAGACAGCAGCAAGAAAGCAGAGGTTGTATGTCTTCTGGCGGTGTCAGTGAGGTAGGTTTTACTCAGTGCAACATTCCTAATTTTTCATGAGTGTTTTAACTATGTGTGGTACACAGTGGTTGAATTTCAACTGGTCATTTATGATAACAACCAGTCATTTTGTATTGTTTACTTGTTCTATCAAGTTTTGTTGGCACAGGTGGGAATTCAATAAAGCCTACACAATTTTTTTTCCATGTAGGCATTGCACCGAGATGCTTAGATGGGTGCGAACATTTTTAGATTCAGTAAGCGCCATTTAGCAGTGCACATGACCAAGCAAAAACAGAAACTTCTGTGAAATGTAAATCACCTCATAAGCAGGTGAAGCGTATGAAAATGAGGCAGGAGGAGCAATCCAACAACCAGAAAGGCATATGTGCAGACTCCATGTCAGTGTCCATAGTATAAGTGGAATAATTCTGCATACAGGAGTCTAGACAGACAAAAGGGAATATAAAACTGCAGAAATATGGACATAAATCCCTGAAATTGTTATAGTAGATACCCATATGAGCAAAACTATTATTGTGGATGTTAGAAAGAGGAAGGGAATAAGTTAACTTAATATAGTTTTTAATAATCTCAATATGTTTGCACTATGCTTAATAGAAAAAAAAGAGGAAACAAAAGATTTCATAATATTTGACAGAAATGTATTATAGGACCTTGAGTTGGGTCTGTAGAACGGTGCATTGTTGCTGTTGATAAGGTCATATGGCTCTGAACAGTGTGGTTTCCAGGCTGTGAGCATGGATATGTATGCAAATGAGGTGGATTTATTGAATACCAAAAGTGGATATCATGTCCACATATCCACTTTGTGTAGGCTCTTAGACCATGTTGTTGTTTACACGTGATGTGGCTGATATCAAGGGGAGTGTCATGTCACTTCTCAGGTTCATGTGTTTGCATGCCATGCCACATCTCCGAGCATGTTCAAGGGGAGAGGCCATCCAGGAGACAGTGGTGACATAGGCAGTCAGTCAATAAAACTAGATGTATTCAATTATTAATTTTCAACATTGTATAAGCTATACTGCATGCCAAGCAGCATAGCTTAATGGGTTCATGCTGGGACAGTACCCACATGACAGAGATGACCTAGGCATTATGAATGAAAAATTATTATATTCTATAAGCTATGCTGTGCGCCACATTGCTCGCTGAAATATGGCCATTAAATTATGTTAATTTTATTGTAGGCAGGTGAAATGCATTATAGTTAGGCAATCACACATTCTGGACCTACACCAGATGTATAAAGTATGCATACACCCTACATTGTGATTTTCCCCCAGTACTCTGGACTATTGGAGTACAGACATGGGAATTTTAACTGAGATAATACTAGGGGCGGCTGCAGGTCTGCTTAATCTGTATGTGCTAGATGTTGAAGTCAATGCTGCTGGTGTTGTTGACAATAGGCCAAGGCAGAGAAGGTTCAGGCCCAGGGTTACCTTCCAAGAGCTACATGAGCACACATACAGTCTCTGGCAAACCTCCATTACATCCATTATTATGTGCCTGGCTTTATAAGGATGTATTTCTCCACTAGAGTTCTAGCTGAACATGTATTTTGTCATTAATGTTTTAGCAGGTGTATTTCTACATGTTGCTGATAAAACTGCACATTTACCTGCTACTAGAGATCTCACTTATATCCATTATTCTGTGTCTGGTTTTCTTCTTTGTCTGTTTTTCTAGTGGTATAGTCCCGTGCCAGACTCCAAGTTGTACTCCCAGTTTTTCCATTACTCTTTCAGCAAGTTTGCACAATGTGGCATGATGAGCAGCTGTGCTTAAACACGCTTAATGACGATGACTTGCAATTACTATGTTTTGCCTAAACCACCTGTTTTAAGTAACAGTTGTGTGGTGTGGCAGGTTAATGCTCTGGTCTGCAGGTGCAATTGTATGGGTTCAAAATAGGGAACAGGTGTACATTTTGTAAATGTTTATTATTTCAAACACATATATCAATATAGCTCCATTTACCATAGTTAAGCAAAGTGTCGCTCAACACCGCATCTCATAAAAAATCTTTAAAGAAAAATTGGAAGATAGGACAGTGGTGAAATGGGGTGCCAGCAGGGACAAAAACATGGTGAAAGGCAGGTAGGTATGTGCAGAAAGAATGTAGGAAAGAGCAATAACTATCCATTTCTTGTACAGCAACAACTGAGCATGTGCACTTTAATAAAATTTGTAATTGAATTTAGACTGTCATCCCCAGAGAGAGGGGTGAGGGCAACATAACTGCAATGACAAGCCAATTGGACCAAATCACATGTGTCCAATGGAGATGTGTGTGAAATAGAGAGCTACATATGGGACATTTTTTTTTTTGGACAGGCGCCCATTTTTTTTTTTTTTAAGGTGAGAGTGGAATGTTGGGGAAGGGACATAAGTATATGTGGGGGAGGTAAGTTGGGAAGGTGAGGAAGCTTTTGCAGACAGACATGACAGCAAACAGAGCTGTTATGTGACACAATAGGGGGGTGAACACCTTGGATGGGGAGGGTGTTGTGGAATCCTGGTCTCAGGGGCCCCCACAAGGTAGCAGTGTGACTCAAGCCCTCACCAATGGGACTGTCAGCACTGCTGCTTCACTGCCCCTGTGGTGGCAGTGGTAAAGGCTGCCATCCAGAGTGAGCCTGCCCCATCAGGGTCATGAGCATGCCCTCTATCCAGCTCAGGTGATCACCAAAATTTCAGAAAAACATCCTGCACATCAATCCTGGTAGCTCATCATGAGTGACAAAATCACCACCTCCACTGCAGCTCCCAAAGGGGGTTCCAAACCTGGCCTGTGAGGTGGACCTACCCAACACCATAAGTAGTGCAGAGGCAGCAGAGGAGGCACCACCAGACTGCAGCCCTGACATGCCGGGCCCCAGTGCCATGGCCAGAGAAGCCAAGGTAGGTGGATCACCTGGAACTGGCCTAGCTTGTTGCACTGTAGTAAAGTAGACATAAACATAACTTAAGATTAGTAATAACCAAGCTAATGTTTGTATTAACATAATGGAACATAATACTGATTAATCCAAATACATATTAAGGTATATTATGTGGAACATAACATTAAATAACATAACAGTAAGTATGTTAACAGCAAACCAATATGAAATAATCCATAAGGCCAACATAACAGTTTAGCAGAATATATTAATATTAAATCATAATAATAAATAACATTAATACATTAAAGAAGATAAGGGGTGGGGAGAGAGAAAAACATAGCATTAGTGAAACCGCAGATGATATTAATACACAGACTGCTAATACATAGTTCTACAGGTGTGCAGTGTCAGTTGTGAGTACAGTGACTCCAATTCTTCTATAGATGATGCACACACTTCTCAAGCTGTTAGCATGGGACAGTATAGGCCAAGCACTAACATATGCATGTACACAACTACATTGAATTGCTTCACATACTGTGCTTGTACATTACTACTAAGGTGTTCTGTTAATGTATTTGCAAATACTTTGCATTCCAGTTAATTATTTATCTGGTAATCAAGGACCAGACAGATTGGACAGTTGTCATTACATTACAAAATGTCATGACAGTTGAGAGGTATGTTTGTGTACATTTAGTAGGCTAGATAGTCTATTATGTCTTAGTTGTCTGGCATGGGATTAGATATTTGAACACATTACTTATCAAAGCACAGTCTTGCTTTATACTTTATTGTTATTGTACCTTCAAATCTGTGATTTATATACATTATATCTGCCCAGAACATGGGCCACCTTAGCCATATATGTTGCTCCTGGACTGGGAAGAATAGAGAACATTATTTGACTGAAACTGGCTTGAAGACAGTCCTGAATCGTACTGTGGGTTGTGCAATACATTTACCAGGCAATTACTTTTGCATTCTTTATTAACTTGATTTTTGCATTTACCAGGTAATTACTTTTGCATTCTTTATTAATTTGATGTTTACAGTTGACAGCAGTCACATTAGAGCACTCATGCATTGAATACAGCCCTACTGCAGCTATTTGCACACATTACTTATCAAAGCACAGTCCTGCTTTGCACTTTCTTGTTATTGTTCTTTAGAACCTGTGAATTATACACAATACCTTCCCAGAATATGGACTACTTTACCCACATTGTTCCTGGAGTGGGAGGAATAGAGAGCAATATTTAACTGAAAGCAGCCTGAAGACAGCCCTGAACCATATTGTGGATGGTACAATACATTTATCAGGCAATTACTTCTGCATTCATTAATTTCCTTTTTACAGTTGACTGGAGTCACATTTGAACACACATGCAGTGAATACAGCCCTACTGCAGTTATTTGCACTCATTAGTTATCAAAGCACAATCCTGCTTTAAACCTTGTTGTTTATTGCTATTGGTATTGTTTCTTCCACTACAGTTATCAGAAATTATCCATACTGGGGGGGGGTGTGGCCAAGGATGAACACAGGATAGCAGCAGATTTCTTCAGCTCCACCAATTTCATTACATTGACAGGAATTAATTACTTAAAAAATTAATTCTTGAAGTAATTTTCTTTCTAAATATGTTTGTTTTATATAGTTCTTGAACTATATCTAAAAAAGAAAGGAAATCTTAATAATATTCCTGTCAGAAATTACTTTGGAAATTTTCCTGTCAGTTTATCAGTCTGAAATGAGTTCCAGTAAGACAAATTCTCAAGACTCCAGCATCAAGAAAGAACTTCAGTCTCTGATAATTATAGTCCAGCAACTTACTGCTAAGATGGATAAAATGGATACTAAAATAGACACTTTCATAGAAAAAAACTACAAAACAAATAGACTTGTTACATATGGACCTGCAACAACAGAAGATCCAGATGACAGGCATAGAAGAAGCTGTGAATGACATGGAAAATAAAATACAAGAACAGGAAATCAACATTGAGTTTCTGCTGAAACAAAATACACATTTACAAACAAAGCTGGATGACCTGGAAAATAGATCTAGGCGCAATAACATTAGGATTTTTGGACTGCCAGAAAATATTGAAGGTAACAATATTACTTCTTTTTTAACAACATGGCTCCCTAAAACTTTAGATTTACCAGAAGCATTCTCTTTTGGTATCGAAAGAGCACATAGATCTATAGCTAATACTAACTCTAACAAAACTATCCTAGATCAGTTATAGTTAGATTTCTATCATCTTTGATAAAGAGATGGTTCTTAAATCTGCTTGGGCTAAATCTCCTGTTAAGTTTAATGAGACAACTGTGCATTTTGACAATGACTATTCTTCCATGGTAATTGCTAAAGAAAGTTTTCTGGCACTAATAAGGGAGCTTAAAAAAAGCACAGTTTAAAACATACCTTCTCTTTCCTGCCAAGCTTAAAATCTTCCTTCCTGATGGTCCTAAGGTCTTCGATGATTTAGACTCTGCTTTACTGTTTGTCAAAGAAAAAATGATTTTGGATAAAATAGAAGAAATGGAATGGGCTAGTTCTTCATTAAAGCGATTGGCAACTGAAGCTTCCTGGAAGACTTCAGAGAAGAAGAAGAGACTAAAAAACAAATGATTTGTTATATGTTTTTTTTCTCTCATCATTTTAGTTCATTATTAATCTTTTTGAATATAGTTCCTGCATTTCCAGAAAGCCACAAATATTTTGGAAAAGATTTAATCAAAGTTATTCTCTATGTGCAAAGAAATGTTTTGTTTCATAACCAGTCAAAATGCCTGAGGATTTAATGGCAGGCTGTGACTCGATTTGTTTTCTTTCTGAAAAAGTAAGGTTAGTAATTTGATACATTTTTTTATCTTTACCTTTTTTTTCCTTCTTCTTTTATTATTTTCTTTGTTTAAACAATGACATTCTATTTAGATTATGTAGTGGGTAAAGGGTGGGGAGGGCAGGGAGAGAACAGTAATGAAAATATCATTAATAGAATAATAACATATTTATTTCTTGTAAAAGTTTATAAGTTCTTCAAATGCTATTTCTAATTATACTTTCTTGATTATACTGCTTATGCTTGTTTGTAAATAATCTGTCATGCTTTAACTAATAATAATCAGAACTAAATAAGAGTAAATAATATGTTTTATTTTAACTCTATTAATATAAACAGTAAGTAACATTCCATTGTATATACTTCTTACAGCTTTCTCTTACATTTTTTTATTTCTGCCTCACCCCTTTTATTTTCTACTCTCTTTTCTTTTCTTTATTAATATATAGAAATGCTTTAGACTGTGTGGGCACAGTGAATAATAGGATTTGTATGAAAATTGAGTTGGGAGAAGAATGCTGAGTTTTATTGCTTGTTGGTAATTTTGAGTTTAATTTCACTTGCATAGAGGCTGTGATGATCTGTGGAATACATTGTGGAGGTTATGTCATGTTTAGATGCATTTACACTGCTAAATGAATGTTTGTCACTAGTTTTTAATAAGTTTGCACGCCAAAATGTTAAGAGAGACAATCTGGGATGTGGGCTGTCTTATGCACAATGTCCTTGAGTTACCTCAGAATCTTCAAATCACAGAATTCTCACAGAGAAACTGAAAGCAGTTAGTATAAACATTGACAAGGTTATCACACTGACACACCACAGATTCAGGAAAAATACTCTGTTCATAAAATATGTCAGTTATAATGAGTTTAAATGATGTAGTTTCTTGTAGTAAGTAAATGTCTTATTTTAGAAGGCATAAAAATGAAACATTTATTTAAATGTTTTTGAAAATCTACTTAACAGCAGCATAATAATCTGTGTTAAAATTTGTGTTCCAAACATATACTTTACTATAACTCATTTAAATTCATCTGATTGACAAACATAAATAATCTTATAACTCTATTCTGGAAGAAATGTCATGTGATATATTTTAAAGCAGTAGGTTAGCATGATTGTAAAATCTGGTTACCAATATGTGTTTGCTGTGCATTATTTTGTATAAAGCAGACAGATTTATTCTAGGGACAGCAAGTAGGATAGTGCTCTACTAACACACAACTCAGTGAGATCAGATATATATATATATATATATATATATATATATATATATATATATATATATATATATATATATATATATATGTGTGTGTGTGTGTGTGTGTGTGTGTGTGTGTGTGTGTATGTATGTGTGTGTGTGTGTGTGTGTGTGAGTGTGATGGCTTTTTTCTGAGAATCTGCATAACTATCCAATATGATTTATAATAATTTCTATGAATACAATATTTTACTCTATTGACAAAATGAATGTTTGCCACAAGTTTTAATAAGTTTCCAAAATGTTAAGGGAGACAATCTGGGATGTGGGCTGTCTCATGCATAGTGTCCATGAGTTTCCTCAGAAGCTTCACTCACAGAATTTTCACAGAGAAACTGAAAGCAGTTAGTATAAACATTGACAAGGTTATCACACTGACACACCACAGATTCAGGAAAAATACTCTATTCATAAAATATGTCAGTTATGATGAATTTGGATGATGTAGTTTCTTGTAGCAAGTAAATATCTTCTTTTAGAAGGCATAGAAAATGAAACATTTATTTAAATGTTTTTGAAAATCTACTTAACAGTAGCATAATAATCTGTGTTAAAAACTTGTGTCCCAAACATATACTTTACTATAACTCATTTAATTCATCTGATTGGCAAGCATAAATAATCTTATAACTCTATTCTGGAAGAAATGTCATGTGATATATTTTAAAGCAGTAGGTTAGCATGATTGTAAAATCTGGTTACTAATATGTGTTTGCTGTGCATTATTTTGTATAAAGCAGACAGATTTATTCTAGGGACAGCAAGTAGGATAGTGCTCTACTAACACACAACTCAGTGAGATCATATATATATATATGTGTGTGTGTGTGTGTGTGTGTGTGTGTGTGTGTGTGTGTGTGTGTGTGTGTGTATATGTATGTGTGTGTGTCTGTGTTTATGTGTGTGATGGCTTTTTTTTTTTTTTTTTTTTTTAGGTAATAACGCAGGTGTTTCTGAGAATCTGCATAACTATGCAATATGATTTATAATAATTTTATGAATACAATATTTTACTCTATTGACAATAATGAGTTTAAGTAAATGCTCATATACAAACAATTCAAGATTTTTGGAAGCTGTTGATAGAATTCACATGACAGAAAATAGATGCATCTTAATGCATGTAATGTCTGAATCATATTAGCCAAAGTTTTTGATTTAAATGAATGTTAGAACATAATTTTCTCTCCTCTTGATTTCTAACATTAAGATTATTTGAATGTTATTAGAATTCAAGTGTTATATATTACATAGATCTATATAATAGTATGAACAGTTTTTAAAAAAAAAAAAAAAAAAGTTTATTTTAGTTTATATGATGCTGTTTTACCAAATGTGTAGTTTTGTCTTGATAGATAATTGAATTGAAAACTGTTAACCTCAGTTAAATATAGCTAGTATTAAATTGATAAGGTGGTAGCTGAGGTACTGCTGCTTAGGTAGGGGTTAACTTGAGTAGTAAATACTGCTCTAAGTTGGAGTTTTCAACTCCAGGCGGGATGCAAGGTTTAATCCTTACATTATTTTCACTTGTTCATTGTTATATGTATATAGTTTTGACATCCACAATATATTTTGTACACTCATTGTCACTACAAACAAAATTGAATCCTATACAAAATCCCATAAGAGATTTAATAAATACAGCTATATTTAAAGGTACACCTAAAAGAGGAGATGTAACATTATTTATCTTGTTATTTGTTATTTTGATCATAAGATTCTTGAGTTTTACAACTGTCAAATGACATCTTTTAAAAGGAATTTCTTTAAACATTAATGGATTGAATAATCCGTGTAAAAGGCAAGCCTAATAAGATACATTAATCTACACAAGGCCAATCTAGTCTTCCTGCAAGAAACCCATCTCTTGAAAAAGATATTGATAGACTAGCCACTAATAAGCATGCAGTATTGGTTAGTTCAGAGCACACTCAGAAAAAGAGAGGAGTGGCTATTTTATGGAATAACAGTATGCCCATTCCTAAAACCATTAAGTCTTATCAGGATGACAAAGGAATGTTTTGTATGGTTACAATACAAATTAATGGGAAGACTTACACTTTAATTAATGTATACTGGATACCTGGAATTGGTATTAATACAGTGAAACATCATATTGATAAGATCATATCATTCTCTATAGGGGATATTATTTTAGCTGGTGATTTTAATTGTATACTACATGAAAGTGATACTACCACTATAAAGAAAAGAAGAATTACATCTAATGCAAAACATTTAAATGATTTTGCTAATTTATCATTTGAATGATATTAATAATCAGATAGACTCAAAATCATTACCATACACCTTTTTTTCTAACAGATACAAAACTTATTCAAATATAGATAGGGTCTTTATTTCTAACCAGATGGTAACAGATTTAATTAATTCCAAAATCATTTCATGTCCTATATCTGATCATAACTCAATTGTTTTTGAATTCATGATAAAAAATACTCATAATGTTCAGATCAAAAGGATACCAGCATACTTAACTCAGCTAAAAAGACTATAAAGAATATATACTTTCAGAAGTACAACATTTTCTAAACATAAATAATACTCCTGAAGTCTCCATTGTCTATGTTTGGGATGCCTTAAAATAATATCTATATGGACAAAGTATCAGATGGTATAATAACAAAAGGAAATCTTGGGATAAGGAATTGTTAGATATTCAAAGTAAACTAGACTCTTATAAACATAATAATAAAGAAAATATTATGGACAACAAAGTTATTGGAGAAATAAACAAACTAAATGAGAAATACAAAGACATTTTAACTCATAAAGTTAAAATAACTTTAGAGAAATACAAGTTTTTGTCTTATTCAATAAGCCGCAAATACTTACATAGACTTAAAAAATAAAAACAAAAGATTGAATAAACAAAACCATATCAAAGAAATCTTTTCTCTAAGGAAAAGAAGAATGTTTCTAGTATACCAGAAAATACTGGATGAATTTAGAAATCACTTTCACAAGATTAACCATAACAACATTAACATGGAACCTAAAGATAAATAAAGGAGTTTATAACCACAAACATGAATAAAAAGCTTAATAAACAACAGATTAAACTATTGGACAAGAGTATTTCATATACAGAAGTTATTACACAAATAAATAAGCTTAAATCAAACAAAGCACCGGGTAATGATGGTATTACACCAGAGATATATAAAATCCTTTCTAAAACTACATATTCATTAATACATAAGGTTTTTATTCTGGCCCAAACTGAGTTAATAACCCCCCCCCCCATCTTGGCAATATACATTTATTTCACCAATTTTAAAACCTAATAAAGATCCAACTAGATGTTCTTCATATCGACCCATCTCATTACTTAATGTTGATTATAAAATGTTTATGAGTATTTTTGCTGATAGATTGAAGACAATTATCGCGGGCATTATAGACATAGATCAGACGGGCTTCATTGTAAATAGAAATACTTTTGATAATATAAGAAGAACTTTAACATTAATTGATTTTGCAAATAGGAAATAGAAAGATTTAACACTTATTAGTCTTGATATAGGTTCAGCATTTGATTCAGTAAGTTGGGACTATCTGTTTACCTTACTGAAGTGCACAAATTTCTCTGATGCACTTGTAAATTTAATTGAGCATTTATACAAAGGAACGCTGGCTTATATTAAGGTAGGAACATATGTTTCACAAAAATACCCATTCTTAAAGGTACAAAGCAAAGGATGTCCACTTTCTCCATTATTATTTACTTTAGTAATGGAGCCTTGGGCTAATTTGATCAGAAACAGTACTGACATAGAGGGTTTTGAAATAGAAGAAAATACAACATCAAAATTCAACTTTTGCAGATGATGTTCTAATTACATCAGCAGGATCTAATTCTTCTATGCAGTCTTTATTTGATAAAATGATGAATTTAGTATTTCTGGTTTAATATTCAATGAAGAAAAACTAAAATACTACCTATATATACACGAAAAATATTCTCATTAGTGATTTTACTAAATATGTACCCAACTCAGGTCAGATAACTTATTTAGGTATAATACTATCTAAAGATATTAAATCTATTATATATATAATAACTATAATACCTGTTTTCTTAATATACAAAATCTTTTTAATACCTGAATAATATGTTTTTACTATGGAGGAGAGACTTACAATTATTAAAATGATAATATTCCCCAAGATTTTATACTTAATACAATCAATAATACTTTCACCTACAAAAATAACTATCAAGAAACTGAATACACTAATGTTAAATTTCTTATGGGCACCTAATAGACCTAGGATTGCATTAAAAAAACATACTAATAGCTGGTCTCAAGGGGGTATTTCTTTTCCAGACTTTAATTTATATATTATCTCTTCTATTATAAAAGTTATTACTTTATTAATAGATCGGTCATATGTCATAAAATGGAAAGATTAATGGGAGCTAATTAGTATGCACTTCATGAAAATCTCTTAACACATAAAAATATGATTATAAATAACTCCATGTTGTGGTTTCCAAAGGAATTTTGTACTTCACCTATTACACCTAAACATATGGTCTGTTACCCATTAAATATTATTATTAGTTATCGTAACTTTATATTCATGCACCCTAAGTATAGGGAATGGAATTTTTATTGTATTCCTATAATTTATACTCAGGGTATGCTTATGTCATCTACTTCTGAAGGAGCTCATTTAGCTATAGATAATAATCTAAAGTACTGGTATCAGCTGATATCTGATAATAAAGTTAAAAATCTAGATTTCTTAAAACAAGAATTTGATCTAAGAGAAACTTGCTGGTTAGAGGTTCAGATCTTTAGACAACATCTCATTGATAGAATAGATCTAATGTCTATAACAGTTAAAGAATCTATTCCAAAACTGATTGATTACTTGATAATAAATTTACAGCATAAAGTTTCTGATAAAGGTAAACTTTCATATATACATAAAATTATCAGACAAGAAACTTTTACAATGTAGATTCATACTGGAATTATTTCACCTCTATTAATGGGGACCCACCAACTCAACAAGATAAACAATATATATTGGAATCTGCTTATAGAACTACATCTTCCATTGTCTGGAGACTTTATACATGGAAATTTTTACATAGATCTTTTATACACCTTTGATGATGAATAAAATTAATAATAAAGATAATCTGAGATGTAATGTAGAAATTAATGCTGACTGGGCTCATATGTTTTATGACTGTATGAAGTTGAAAGAATACTGGAAGTCAATTAATGAATTTTTGCAGGCTCTTTACAGATAATTTTATTATTTCTAAGTCTCTTATATTATTCAACACACCTGTACCTCAATGTGTTAAAAAGATTAAGCTTCCCTTGTTATGGTCTATCCTAGCAGTGGCTAGGAAAATAATAACTAGAAATTGGATTTCAGATACACCTCCTTCGTTCAATGAATTTAAAAATGTTATGAATATAATGTGTCATATGGAAATAAGCACAATTAGAATGAGAACAACTAGAAAACATCACATTTTATTGTATGGGATAATTTACAAAATCTGTTAAAAAAATTCTAATTTCAATAGCACAGTATTTTAGTTTAATTAATTGATCTGATTGTAGTGGATGTCTTTGTAAATACTTTAGTTGTTTTGTTGAATATTATAATAATACCTATTTTTAATTATTTGTATAAAATTGTTATGATATTTCTCTTATATGTTAAAACAATAAACTTGTTTTTAAAAAAAAAAAAAAGAAATTATCCATACTTATCACACTCATGGTGCATCCTGGCCAGGTGTCCTGTGTGAGACTGGACATTGTGAGCCCATTCAGCTGCAGCTGTTGGAAGACAAGCAAACCATTATGCATACCAATTTTGCAGAGATCCAGCTGGTATTATAGTAAAGTAGTAGCAAACATACTTACATATCTATGGGGCATGCACAGCCCTAGCTTCTTGGATCCTGGTGTCCAAGGTTCCCCTTTTCCTTCACTTCAGGTCATCATAGTGGTGACAACACTACTCGACAGTGTGGGGGATACCAGTAGCACTTGTAAGATCCCTGGCCAACTGATCCCAGGCTTCAGCTTTACATTTTGAGCCCTGGTAATCACTCTGCAACAGCTGGGGTTCATAAAGTGAGGTCCCTCATCAACATTGCCTGGTATATCGACAATTTATGATGGACTCCAGTGAATGCTGTAAATTCCATCTATTGGCCTTAATACAAGTTGCTTTGCTGCCCTTACACGTCATATGGTCATATGATTTGTCAGTAATCTATGAGGGAATAAGCACACCTTGCTCAAACATTGATATCTTTCAGTGGTGTTAAGAGGGACACTGTTACACTGTAGTTGAAATTAAGAGCAATCCTGGCTTGGG
>NW_025050200.1:0-14282 GCF_019279795.1 Protopterus annectens
CGTGTACTGTAAAATATTTCATCTTGTCTGACTCTGAGACTAAGCTAGTCCATGAAATTGCTGATGATAAAAACATTTGCTAAATGAAACCGAATAAAGGGGGGTTGGTAGTCATGGACTGTGTGGATTATTTTAATCATATGAATGTTTTATTGATATAGGATTCTTACAAAGAAGTATCATGTAATACAGTATATATTGATTTTCTTAAAATAAATTTATGCTTAGAAGTTATGTTGCTTCAAGGTCAGATATCAAAAAATGCATACGACTTTTTGGTGAATGTCAAGTTGGCTATAGCCAGTATTTTCACCATTACAAAACTCCATAAGTGTTTACATCACCTCCCATTTTGGCCTATTGTGGATGCAATAAGATCAAAAACATTTTTTGCAGCTAATGTCTTAGACTATATATTGACTAAAGGTTTGACCAACATTGCACACATTTGTAAAGAATCATGGCACTTTTTAAAGTTGTTGCATGACATACAGTTCAATTCTGATGCTATTTTTGTAACAGTTGATATACACAGTTTATTTTCGGTTATTTTTACATGACATAGAGTTAAGTTAGTTTGAGGAACAATTGCTTAAACGGATTGATTTACATACTGACAAAATCAATGCAATGGTGGAATTAATGGAAACAGTATTAAAGAACAATTATGTGGTTTTTGAAAGCCAATATTTTAGGCAAACCACCTGGTGGCTATGGAGGCAGCATGTGCCCCATGTTTGCTATGTCATGGCACAGGGGGAGGATCAGTTTATTTTCAACAGTGATTTTTAAAGCTGTTGAATGCTTTATACAAGATTCCTGGATGATATATTTATTCTGTGGATTGACACCAAAGAAAAGTTATAGGAAGTTTTGGCGGTGGTGCAGCGGTAGCATTGTCGCCTCACAGCAAGAGGTTCTCCCGTTCGATTCTTGGCTGGAGCGCCTTCTGTGTGGAGTCTGCATGTCCTCCCTGTGATCAAGTGGCGTTCGAAAGACGTGTGAATGGGCATACCTTCGTTGAAGGTTGGGCATCGAGCTGGCATCTCGGCACCGTAAAAATCTACTGCCAATTATTAGCGGACCGGAGTTCCGCTGTGGCAACCCCTAACCAGGAAAAGCCAAAAGACAACAACAATATCTCTAGTTTACTTAAAAAGTTAATAGAATAACATATTTTGCATTTTCATGTACCTTTAATAAACATCCAATAGCGTTTCTTGATACTGAGATAAAAAAGGATCAGATTCAAGGAAGGTCCTGTTCTAACATCTGTAGAAAGCCCACTTTTTCAAAATCCTACCTCCATTTTCCAGCTGGCATTCTACGGATCAAAAAAGTCAGTAAAGGACAGCTAAAAAAAAAAAAAAGTTGCTGCATGACCTTTTAGAATTATATTTAAACAGTGTGTGTGTTTTGTTCACTTCATCTGAAGACGTTTTATTATTAAAAAAACAAAAAAAACAAAAAAATGAAAGTGCTAATATTAAGTTTCAAGTTGTTGAGCTGGATTTGTCAGACTTTCTGTGGCCTTGCATGTGTTTTTTATCAGTTTAACTAGTAAGGCTTGCTAGATGATATCTGAGCTTGACAAATTTCATGAAGAATATGACATATAATTGTAAATGTTTTCTAGATGAGGTTACCTGAATGATTTTTTAAAAGAAATAATGGATGAAGTAGTTTCTAAAAGGCAAAAGGATATATATCCACCTAGTTTAGGAGGCAATATAACAGGAAATGACACTGTGGTTACCATTTTAAACAAACCTTCAGAGTTTGATAAAATGAAAAAAAATATTTATTTCCACATATAGTTTAGATAGTAGTGCAATAGTTGGATGTATTAAAAAAATTGGAAATTATTTTTGACTGATACAGCCATACTGTACAAGATTGGTGGAAGACCATGTTTTATTTATAGGAGAAATAGAACCTTCAGAATGTATTTATAGTAAATATGTATTAATAATAAAATGGGAGAAGGTGCAAGGGTCTATATTACGGCATCAAAAACTCATTTCTTTGAATGGCTTTTCATTCGAAAATATTAATAGAAATTGCTTTTCTGAGATCGCAGTACAGTGAAGATTGGAAAATGTGCCCTTTCCTCACTGTAGTGCAATCTCAGAGTTGGTATATATATTTAGCAGTGTGTGTGTGTGTGTGTGTGGGGGGGGGGGCGCAGCCCCTCAAAAGAGCAATTTCTATTAACGGCATTTTCAGTTGAAAAGCCATTAGAAGAAATGAGTTTTTGGTGTTGTGATATAGCCCTGAAGTGCAATACTGCATAAGCAAGGGACAACAACTTGTGGATGTTGTTCCCTATATCCTAATATTATGGTGGGGTGGGGCAGTTTTACTATTAGAGATATTATTTACAAGATTAAGGGCCATTTTTCCTGTTATTCAAAATGCATGGTTTACTTAGCTGAATGTCACCAATATCCTGCATTTTATGTAGGAAAACTTCTAGGAGATTTAAAGACTGTATATGTGAGCACTTATAGAATATAAAAAAGGGCAAAAATACAAATGCTCTGTATAAACATATTGTTGATTTTAACATGCATAATTTTGTCTTTTTTAATAATTGAACAGGAACGTGACAACCCTCAGGGTTGGATTATTAAGGAGCATCTTGATGCATGTAAACTTAAATGGCAACTTAGGCTCAATGCTACACACTACCCAGGGTTAAACGATGCTTGCTCTATTCATTCTACTTTGAAACTAAAACATTATAATGTCATTTAATTAATAAAATGAATGGTTAATTTATATTATTATTGATTGCTTGGATACATGTGACTTTTAAGCTTTTGTATTTAAATTAGTTTTTAATGAATGCTCATTAGTTTTAATGAAGTTCTGAAAACAGTAAGAATGAAAGTGCTCAACTATTTAATAAATCTTTTTTCTACAATTTTCTGGCTGAAGTTATCTCTGGAAACACTGCAGCAGGTGTATTTCTTATTAAACTTGGTCCTTAAATGATAATTATTTCAGTCATAAGTGTGCCAAGAATTTTAAGCCATTATGTGTCTGAAACTCCATGTAGACTTTCATGAAGATTGTGGGCTACTGTACTAAGCCTTTTATATCTATCTAACTTCAAGTCAGACATTGCAATGGATAAATAAAATTCAGTTCCCTTTCTTATTCTCGGTCAAAGGGATGGATCCTTGCTCAACTATCTCTGGAAGTCAAGCTGGCAAGCTGGTACATGTGCATTAAATGAGATGGAAGCCACATTGGGTAAGCAAACCATTATTATTCAGTAGATAAACCTGCTGAAGGATCCATCAGGGCCAAGTTAATAAAACAGTATCATGAGCTTTTTTTTTTTTTTTTTTTTTTTTTTTTTAGGAATTTCCTCTACTGTTATTCCTGAAGCAAATGACAAGGTCTACAATGCATGACTGTACAAGTAGTGCAAGCTGGGCTATGTTTCTAATGCAAAAAGTAATTTTCATAAAGCATTTGGCTAAGAGGTGGATTCTTTACCTGGCTTCTGGGTACATAGCTTGGTTTTCTGTCAGGCAAGATGTTGTAATGTCAAGGGCAGTTACAGAATTCCTGTATGACTTCTTTCCATAACAATAGATGACTTTATAGTTCCTGTCCACACAATGGGTATTTCCCTGTCCTTTTCACATAGGTACCTTCCATTCATCATAGTTTTATGTGGTTAGTACTGGTATTTTGATAGAGAGAGAGAGAGACTATTGTCAAGAACATATAGTGAGATGGTTGTGTTGGTGGAATAGTGACTGAAATCTTCACAGCCTTGTTTCAGCACACAGTTGGTTATCACAACAGTTTTGTGATTTACTAGTTTTCAAGAAAAGACACAAAACTCAGAAAACACAGTGTATAGAATTACAGAGTAGTAGATTTCCATCAGCATCCGTGGAATAAGTGATCCAGCTGAATGTTTCAGTAGAACCTGGCATCAGTTGCAACTACAGTATGGTGTTTCCTCCATAGGTAAAATGTGCAAACCAGGGGTAAATCCTGTATCATGCATTAAGAGTAAATCTCATGTCATGCATTTTAAGGTAGCAACTGCTAGTTTATTCTAAACCTACATCACCCAGACTCATGCAATGACAAATAGAATAGTCAAAATCCAGCATCACACAATGTAAGATGAATACCATTAGTATATTTTAAATCCTGTTTCATCCATTATTAGGAAGAGGCTATTACAATAATCTACATATGTCATCACTCATATTCAGGTCATGATTATTAGTATATATTCTATTCCATGTCACCCATAGTCAGGTCATGAATATTAGTATATTCTAAATTCTATATCACCCATGATGAGGTCAACACTTTTTTATATAGTCAAAATCCTGCATCATTGATAGGTTCTGAACATCAGTTTATTCTTTATCAGATTCTTAATTACCTTGTTTTCAAGAAGGGTGCCATCAGACTAACAAAAACATATGGATACTTTCCTAGAATGATATTGCTAACACCTTTGTGTACCTAAAGTACAGGAAATGTTCTGTTAATCACCAGTAGCTTTAAAGAACATGGGGTGAGGCTCCCAACTGTTCACTATTCACCTGAAGTCTCTGGTACCATCACATAGCATGGGGTGAGGCTCCCAACTGTTCACTATTCACCTGATGTCCCTGTTCACTATTCACCTGATGTCCCTGAATGACTTGTCATCATACCTCTTGGTCCTTGTTACTTTTTCCATATTGAGGGTGTCTTCTCATATCAGTAGGTCTTGAAAATTAAATACTCTGACCAAAGCTAGGTATTTTAAGAAGTGGCTAGCTAATGATGTGGCACGGTACTTCACAGGTGGCTTGGGTTCTGGAGGGCTATTTTGGGTATAGATTGAATGGACAATGGCCAGTTCCCTGTTTTAGAAGAGTAGACATGGATAGAAATCTTTGCAGGACCATCTCCAAGAGGAGCCCAGGAACTACCTTTGTTAGACTAGTGCTGAGGTCTTGAGGGATGCAGCAGTAGTTTCCTGGTAGGTTGCACATTGTCTTGATCCATAAAAGCCTAATATATGTGAATTGTAAGCTGAGTACTGGTTGGTTGTACATTGTCCTGATCCATAAAAGCCTAATATGTGTGAATTGTAAGCTGAGTGTATCTTCTGAAGTTACAGAAGTTAGGGAACATGACCCCAGGATCCCTCTTTCTCATTATTAATAGGATGACCTATATGGATAAGTAGTTCTGTTCTCACCCCTTCTTGTAGGAGATGTACAGAATAGCCCATCCCATGTGGGAAGGACCCATTACTTGAGACTTACACAGGTGGAAGAAAAGTGAAAAAATGAAGTTCAGAATGGCTTTAACATTCAAACATGAGTAAGGTAAAAAAAAAAAAAACTAAAAAAAGGTAGTACTGCATTTAAACACTGGAGCTTACATTCATAGACATGTGTTTCATGCCTGTGTAGTGCTGAATATCAGGTATCCTGTAAAGCAACACAGCTTGTAAGCTAAGGTTATGAATCCTGACTGATGTAGTGCCATCTCTGTGAATAAGAGTTTACAGTCAACTAGTAGAGCTGCTTTCTGGGGAAGAGTTTACAGTCAACTAATAGAGCTGCACTCTGGGGAAAAACACCATGCAGGGTCAGCAAAAGAATTAGTGTTTGAAGTTACAGGAAAGGGAGGCAAGTATGCTTGAAGCTATGTGTGCTGACTTGCATAATGAAGCACCACACCATTGCCACATGCACCATGGCAGGCAGCCCAAACAGAACCAGCACACAAAAGAGCTAACCCAGTTCATAATACAAATGGGGAGATAAGACATTTAGAAACATGGAAATAACAAACAGAGGAAAACATGCAAGGGTAACTTAAGAAATGAGAGATGGGGAGAATAAGGAAATTATTTTTGTGTGAAAAGCTTCCACTTTTTATGTATGACGATGAAGAGTAGCTGGGGAAGACAGTGAAGACTGCTTGTTAGAGGAATATAGGGAGGGGGAAACTTGCATGGACATACAAGTGAAATAAAATACAGGCATATGGAATGCGATGATAAAGACACAAAAGGTGGGGACAATAGTGGATGGGCAAAGACAGACAGAGGGTGGACATTTGGTGATAGGGAGGATTGGACAGCAAATAATATATGGGGAATACGACATAAGGCAAGGAATACAGGGATGGTGGATAGGGCAAGGTACATGGTGGCTGCCAGACTAGATGATCAGAACTTGCTTGTCTCACAACTCAACCGGCCATGTCAGTTGGTGAGGCAGGCATGCAGCTGTCAGTGTGCCTAAGACAGCACCAGCATATGCAACTGCCACTAGGAAACTACAGGGGGTCCCTTTGGGTCACTATCAGAAGAGGATTCTCTACCCCTTTTCTAGAGCAGTGGCCAGAGAGAACATCACTGGAGACCACTGTCAATGTACAACCAGAAACAGGTACAGCAGGTCAAGGTGACTGCCATTTCTCCTTTGCTACCACCACAACTGGACCTTCAGAAGGAACAGAAAACAAAAAGAGAACTCATCAGTACACACAGATGTTACACATAACATTACAGGTAAACAGTGCAGCTGTGCACATGGCATATGCATCCTGCTGCCAGCAGAGGCTGTCTTGCCTCTTTTGACATCCTCCATGTTAACTTTCTGCTCTTCAGATGCTGTGAGACAAAGAAGGAAGAGCTCAGCAGAGTGGTGGGCCTGGTGAAGTAATATGAAATAAAACATAAATGCTTAATGTAAAACTCTGGCTTTCTGTTGCTGACCTCTGCATTCCACTGGCTAATTAGGTCAGAGTGAAACTCTGCAGGTTGTAGCAAAGTCACTTTCACTGCTCACCTGCCAAGCATCCTCCTTGCACAAGAGGCCATTGTATTTGACCAGTAGGTTTTCCTGAAAGCCCCTGTACAGAAAGAACAAGACAATCCTACTCTCCATCAGATATCACATAGCAGCTTTGCTGTTCTCAGCATAAGAAAAAGACATGCCGACTCATGCAGGTCTGCTTTAGGAGCAAAATGGAGCCTTATGCACATGGAAGCATGTCCACAAATCATAGAGCAATGGAGTGATTCCAAAATCCCCTCTGGTGCAGAGTAGTATTGCTATGCATCAGTGTATTGAACCCCTGCATGTTTCTGTAGACATTGTTTCCCCCTTAAGTCACAGATAACATGAATAAACATGGTGTGCACATATGTTCTAGTACCAGCATTAGCTGGAACAAGCAGGATTGTACATCTTGATGAAGATCATATGATGCGTGGGTGATAATTTATTATTTTAGTTACTTTTTACAGCACTTCTCTCTCATTCCCCTTTTAGAGACCTTAACGTAATAATTGTTTTTCGCTCCATCTTTTCATTTAGTGACCATTATCCCTGTGAACAGGTTCTCTCTCAGTCCCCCACTTGCTGAATCCTTGGCCACTGGCCACAACTGCAGTGAAGAAACCAGCCACAAGGACGCAAGAGCTTTAAAAAGAAAATAAGTTACTGTAGGTGTCTAGCTACGTTTCCCTCTTAGTCTGCTACTGTAGAAAGTACCTGGTCTAAAGCAGAAATAACTGGTTCTACCCACTGCTAGGGACTGCAGCTGCACCCCCACACCCATTCTGCTGTAAATACATTCCACAGTTAAGTTTTCCTTTTTGTTATCAGTAAACCAAGATAAAGCTCTAGGCGGAAAAAGGTAACCCAGTAGATACACTGGAATTGCCCACTTGTAAAATAGAGGCAAAAGGTACTTAAACTGCCACTTTTTGTCTGCTTCAAATTAGGTATCCATCAGAGAAAGGACACAGCTGAAATCAGGTCTATAGATTGTTTTTCCCTACTAGATTCTAATAACTCCTAACAATTTGGCTATTTAGACTCTTTTTGCTCCGCTCACGCCACCCGCCTCCCTGCCCCCTATTCCCACCCACCCCAGTACCTCTACATTTATTCTTAGCCTAACCCCACCCCTAATTGCCAGCAATTAGGCTACACCAATACTCACCCCCTCCCCCTACATCCAACACAATCATGCTACTACCTAATATAATAACAATCCTAACCTGCATAGTTCTAGCTCACATTACATCCTACCAAGGCTCCACAGTTACATGCACCAACAACTTCCACTGTACTCTCTCAACACCCTCCCTCAAACATTTACACTATAACTACACAACCCCTGCCACCAAAACCATCCTCCCAATACACACACTCCATTACCAAACACCTAACACACTCAAAAATAAAATATCCCTAAGATACCATAAGCACTTTACTGTCTATATAAAACATATCCTAAACACCATCTATAAACTAGCCCTCACTGGAGATATCCATCCAAATCCTGGTCCTCCCAAATCCAACCCAACCACAAACCCTAGTCCAAGCAACCCCCCCACAACTCAACTCCTAGCCAACAAGAAAACAACAGACCTACTTATAATGTCCCTATATATCAGAAGCATGTGTAATAAAATCCAAGAACTACACACCAGCATAAGCATATATTCCCCAGATATTCTCTTCCTAACTGAAACCTGGCTCAAACCTCACATCAAAAGTGAGGAAATACTTCCACCTGAATACAACATCCTTCACATAGATAGATTGTCCAAAAAAGGAGGTGGTGTAGCATTGATATTTAAACACCACCTCAATATTCAACTCCTGAACTCATCTGACCCTCACCACATCAATGAAAAAATCCTTTATGCCAATCTCAAACTAAACCCAAACAAAACAATCAATATCATGGGATGCTATTTCCCATCAGGGCAAAATATTACACCCCTAGAAAAATCTGTTGAGCTGGACTACTCTATCTCTACCCCAGGAAACCATCATTCTCTGTGACTTTAACATCAACTGGCTATCTGTAATAGTCTCCCAACCATTCACCTTAATCTCCATGGGTTCACTCAACTCATTCAATCCCCTACCCGAATCAACAAAAACCCTAACAATCATACCTTACTTGACTGGATCCTAGTCAACAAAGCCCCTCACTCTTACCTAGCAGGCTGCTTACCTGACAGTCTTAGTGACCACTCCCCCACTTTCCTAATTTGGCACCACACAAACAGTCTGAAGCCCATTATCCACAGGCAAATATGGAACAAGTCCAACTTCAACCCCAACTCCTTCATCTCCTCCCTGCAGAATATTTACTGGTCACCACTAAAATACCTCAACCTAGATGAGGCTGTCCACGTCTTCAACAGTACCTTCCTCTCCATCCTAAACACCCATGCTCCTGTAAGAAATACCTAAGTCAGATCCAGGTGTGCTCCATGGTTACAAAAGACCACCAGAACCCTAATGAAATCCAGAGATAAGGCCTGGGAGCACTGGAGACTAACAAAAAATAACTCAGATAGGCAATCATTCCTTGAACTGTGCAATAAAGCCAAAAAGCATATAAAATTAGACAAATCCCTCTACTATAAATCCACCCTAAACTCTACCAACCACAACCCTAAGCAATTCTAGTCCACTATTAACACTATCCTCCACCCAGGGAAGGTTGTACCCCCCAACCGTCCATCCCCCCCCTCCTCCAGCAGTATTGTTGAATCATTCAACAAACATTTCACTGAAGCTATAACATCTCTAAACAAACACTTCCCTATAACAGCCCCCCAACACCTAACCCTAAACCCCCCACACCTCTTTTCTTCTTCACCTCAGTACCTACCTCCAACATAAAGACTATTGTCAAAACTTAAACCCACCAAACTCGCAGCTGACAACCTCCCCTCTGAATACTTGAAAATTGCATCTGATACACTAGTCCCAATTTCAATTCTAATCAACCATTCCATAACAGAAGGCTATGTTCCCTCGATATGGAAAATATCCCACATCATTCCCCTCGAATGACCTCTCCAATTACCGCCCCACTGCTATCATCTCCCCTCTCTCCAAGATACTTGAAAAATGTATCAACACCCAGATCTCCAACTACCTCCTAGCTAATAATCTCCTCTCCAAAACCCAACATGGTTTCAGGCCATATCACAGCACTACTTATGCTCTGCTCTCCTTCACCAACACTATACTTCATCACAAAAACAATGGCCTCTTCTCTACTGCCGTATTTCTAGATCTCTCAAAGGCGTTTGACATGGTATCTCATGAGCTACTACTCTCTACTCTCCCCAACCTCTCCTTCTCACAGTCAGCCTGCATCTTGTTCCACAGCTATCTACATGGACGCCAGCAATTAATAGTATGGGACGATAACATATTACCTTGCCTCCTAGTTACTCTCGGAATTCCCCAAGGGTCTATCCTTGGCCCTCTGCTATTCTCACTTTTCACTAACAACCTACATACTGCCACCACACAAGCATCTCTTATACAGTATGCAGATGACTCTACTCTCATCTGCTCTGCCCCCACTCTACCAGAACTACAACAAATCACACAGGAATCATTCTGTTCTGTAGAAAGCTGGCTATCCAATGGTCAGCTCCTACTCAACCCAAGTAAGACAAAACTTCTCCTGTTCCAGCCTTCCAAAGCCACCCAAAACACCCCTCACTTCAACATTCTTGCCAAAGACAATACCATCATCTCTCCATCAGAACACACAAAATTACTCAGTGTGGAGCTAGACAACAAACTTAGATTTAACACCCACATATCTCTCACAATAAAAAAAGTTCACAAGAAACTTGGTGCATTATATTGAAGCCGCAAATTCCTAACCAAGGCGGCTAGAATCTCCATAGCCAATTCCCAGCTAATCTCCACCCTACTCTATGTATCCCTCATACTTACCAACCTTAAACAGACAGACCTACACAAGCTGGATGCTTGTTACAACAAAATTACAAAATTTGCCACTGGAACCTCCTACTGCAGCCATCATTGTATCTCCCTTAAAGAACTAAACTGGCTAGAACTCCCACACCTCCTTCACTTTAATCAACTCACCCTCGCTTATAAATTTATTAACCACCCCCTTAACATCCCTTCCCTTCCCTTCAAACCCTTCTCCAACCCTATCACCCCACTAGGCCCTGAAGATCAAGCAACAAGAATCAACTCATTGTTATCAAACCCAAAAACTCAGCAGGAGAAGCCATATTTTCATGTACCATATCTAAACTTTGGAACAATATTCCACCCTCTATAACTACTCTACCTTCCAGAAGCCTTTTCAAGACTCAAATTCCACTTAAATTTGCACTGGCTTTGTCCTTGTTCTAATCCAGACTAACACCCCCACCCTTACCCCCCCCCCCCATCTAGACTCTTAACCAAACTATACTACCTCCAATACTAACCACAGTCAGAAATAGCTAGTTGTCTTTACATACTTTAACATCTTGTCTGAGCTTTGTTACTAATATTATAAACAACAAGAAACTATCTTAACTTGCAACATTTACTGTATATACTGTTGATAATCAATATCGTGTTATTGTATTAAAGCCAACAACCTGTAATGTTGTTTACTATTGCTGCAACTTTGTATCTCTATTTATCATGTACATGATGTGGAGCTTTTCTCCCCGGGCATCTGCTGAAAAAGGACCTGAGTCCAGTCGGAATTTCCTGGTAAATAAATAAATAAATAATGATAGGAGTGATTCAGAGACAGCTACATTAATTCCCTCACTAGTATAACTGCATTGCTAGGAGGCTTGTATTAGCATGATATAAAGTGAGGATATTATATTAAGAGAGAGGGGTGGGACACACTAATACAAGCAATTATGGAATTAGGAGTTTATGGAATTAAGACACTCTACTCTGAAACAGACATACTGAAGAAGGCAACACAGCTGGTAATTAACCCCCTGCACTGTATGGTATATGTCGGTGTGAGAACTCAGCACAGTAAAGTGACACTGACATGATAAGGTTTGGGGGTACTCTGGGGACCATACACATAAGACAGGATGTACCATGCAGGACATGAAGGCCCCCTATACATAGTGTGACACATGTCAATGCATATGGGGAATGTACAGAGACACAGGAGTTCAGTACACTGATGCAGAAAAGTGTGTCTTAATTGTCCTTTTTCTGCATTTTGTATAGGAATGAGGATGGTCAGACCACAACATTTGGTAAGTGGCCACCATAAGGGGAGGGGAGTATGCAAGCATATAGGACATCTACAGTAAGCCATACACTCATGCACTGACAAATGTGAGTAACCCACAGGTGCACAAATGTTGTCCTGGGCACACAAGAACAGCAACTGCTTTAAAAGTTCACTCAAAAGAGATGGATGTGTTACTGCAGGTTCTCTGTACACATGGCATGTGCATCCTGGCCAGAGGTAATGTAGACAAGATCTTTTGAGACCAGGTGTGGCAGGGAGTGGAGGGGAATACTTGGAATCCACATTAGGTTTGGCAAACAGGAATCTATATTAAGTTCAACAAAGGATAACCTATATAGTGCTGCATACCAAGAACAAGGCATAGGACATTGGCAAGCACATGTCCACCCCACAATAGGGCAAGCCAACCCCTGGAGCCACATAAATGTTTGCCAGATGTCCTGTAACTGTGAGCCACACCCCTGCTATGTGTACCTCCCTTCCCAGGCAAGCATGTGTGATCTGTGAGCTGCACTGCATCTGATTGCAAGCAGACCTCATAGGCCTGGCGTGGCAAACTAGACTGAACAGCTTGATCAAATGGCAAGAAAATTTTGCATACCATTTAAAATAGATGATCAAAATCTGTGTTTGTACATATATACTTCAGGATCTGGAAATGGAAAAAGAATGTTTTTGACATCAACCATTAGAATTTGTCAGGGATCCTAGGGTAATCTCCATTTCAAAGACATTTGTGCAAAACTTTCTAAAACTTCATGTACCATTCATATACTGAAAAAAGATAATTTGTACGCAAAGGATCCAGTTGAACATCAAACATTGTTTTAGGAAGTTAATTATACTTTCCAGTAATGGTTAGTTGCCAATTCTGGACTAAATGTTGTGTTTTTTTAAATGCCAGGTGTCTGTGTCTATCTAGCCTAAGACATATGTCTTTATTATATGGCCCCCCCTTAAAGTATCTGTAGAGCTGAAACCAGAATATATATTTTTAGTAAGATGAGTAATGAATACTTTAATTTTTGGGGGGGATTTATAACCTGTAGCCAAAAATGAAAAGCATGACAATATGCAGCACTATAAACAAATGCATCACCTGGCTAAAACACAAAAATCACAGCTGATGAAAAAAAACTAAAAAAACAGCATTATACCAGTCTTCAACACATCCATTAGGACAATCCAAAAGTATTCAGTAAAACAGTTACTGACCCAGGTAAAAAAGAACAAACAAATGCCCTGAAGCACAGTTCAAGTCCTTCTTCATAGATACTATAAAAGCATGAACAAAAATAACACCACTCAACAACACATAATCTCTCTTCCACTTCCTCATTTTAACAAATTTCTACCACATCTAAAAAAAACTCTAAAAACTAAAACCAACCACTTTAGCTGTTGTCAACTTGCCATTTGAGTATGTGCACATTGCAGCAAATGCTGTAGCCTACCCAGTTTCCATACCAATTTACTAATCCATCCAAGAATGTGGAACAAAATGACCCACCTAGGATGGAGGATGGCCTAATGGTTAAGGTGTTTGCCTTACAAACACAAGGTACAAGGTTTGAGTCTCACAGGGGATAATTGGCTAGGCTTAAAATGGCTCGCAAAGGCAGTTAGCCTAGTACTAATCTATGAATCTATGAATCTATGAAAGAAATCATACATTATCCCATTCCTTAACAGTGACAGTGCTACACATTTCTCCAACTTTAGGACAATTTCAGTATGGTCTCCTCTGTCTAAAATATTGGAAAAAATGTATTCTTCAACAACTCTTAAAATATCTACTTGACAACAATATTCTCACCCGCACTCAGCAAGTCTTTCTGCCCTTCCATAGTACTATCACCACCCAGATTACATTTGTTAATATAATTAACCAAGAAAGGGACAATGGTAAACTAGTCTCATCCCTATTCCTTGATCTTCACCTACCTAGACCCTTCAACATCCTCTCTCATTCCAAATTACTGTGTAAACTATCCTCACTTAAATCATCTAATATTGGTCGCCATTGTTTCCATAGCTTTCTCTCTGGCCATCAACAATCTGTCAAATGGTAAAACACCTTTCATAGCAAATAAAACTGGAATACCCTAAGGCTCTATACTGAAACCACTTTTGTTCTACATCATTAGTAATTATCTTTACAAATCAGGCTCCTTAATCTATTATACAGATGATTCAACATGTACAGT
>NW_025050201.1:0-14681 GCF_019279795.1 Protopterus annectens
CATGTGGTACATCACAGGCTTCGTATGTGTCCTGTGTGCAGTCCATGCACACAGCCAGACATTGACATGTATGACATATCCGGACGTTGGTTCACTCTGGTACAACAGCAGTCATGTGTCATAGCTGTGTCAGGGCCGTGGTATGTGTGGAGCCGACCTATGTATACTGATATGGGCGGACTACATCACACATGTGGGATCATTGTTAGTACATGTGTACTCTGCACGACTGGTGTACACCGCTATACAGACCTGTGGACATATGTCACATGCTGTTGTTGGACCGTGAGGCATACTGCTGCACCGATGACATGGTGCTGGCATGGCAGCTACAGTGTTCACTGCAGTGTGTACATGTTTGACCTGCACCTGTGATGCCTGTGATGTCATCTGTGTGTATGCGGTAACTGCATGTGTGACCACCCTGTGCGTGTGGGCCGGGTTTACTTGACCATGACCTGCGGTGTGTACACTCCGTCTGCATGCCGGACGCGTAGCACATGCTAAGTGTGTGAGCATGCCCGGTTTGCTGTTGTGTAGGTGGATACACACGAAGTTCCACACTCTGCCCTTTCATGCTCACACTCCATGTGTATGCATGTCTGCACTTTGCAGATGCTAAGTGTGTGAGCATGCCCGGTAAGCAGTTGTGTAGATGGACACACAGTACAGTGCATACTGCGCCCATCTGTGATCATACCCCGTGTGCATGTATGTTCCCCCTTTGCAACCGCTAGGTGTGTCAGCATGCCCGGTTTGCTGTTGTGTAGGTGGACACACCGCGATGTTCCACACTCTGCCCTTTCGCTGATTCAACCCCATGTGTATGCATGTCTGCACTCTGCAAATGCTAAGTGTGTGAGCATGCCCAGTAAGCAGTTGTGTAGATGGACACACGGTACAGTGCACACCGCGCCCATCTGTGATTATACCCCGTGTGCATGTATGTTCCCCCTTTGCAACCGCTAGGTGTGTCAGCATGCCCGGTTTGCTGTTGTGTAGGTGGACACACACGACGTTCCACACTCTGCCCCTTCATGATTCAACCCCATGTGTATGCATGTCTGCACTCTGCAAATGCTAAGTGTGTGAGCATGCCCAGTAAGCAGTTGTGTAGATGGACACACAGTACAGTGCACACCGCGCCCATCTGTGATTATCCCCGTGTGCATGTATGTTCCCCCTTTGCAACCGCCAAGTGTGTGAGCATGCCCAGTTTGCTGTTATGTAGGTGGACACACACGACATTCCACACTCTGCCCTTTCATGATTCAACCCTATGTGTATGCATGTCTGCACTCTGCAAATGCTAAGTCTGTGAGCATGCCCAGTAAGCAGTTGTGTAGATGGACACACAGTACAGTGCACACTGCGCCCTTCTATGAGTATACCCCATGTGCATGTATGTTTGCCCTTTGCGACCGCTAGGTGTGTGGGCATGCCCAGTACGCCATGCGTGGAGACACAGTACAGTCGGCACCGACGTCTGATACTAGGCATGTAGCCATGGCCAATGACATCCTGCATAGCCATGGTGGCCGTCCAGGCGAGTTATATGTAGTTGCTATGCCACAATGGCTGCCTACATCATGCCGCGGTTGCTCTCTCATAGGTGCTGTCTGTGGTGCATCCTGTATCCATGTCTGATGTTGTGCTCCGTGGTTAGTTAGTATTCCCGAGGGCAGCACTGCCGTGTTACTGTTCCCACCTTGGGATAGCAACATGCTGTGTGACTGCGCACTCTGTCTTCATTCCCTATTGGCTGCCTTGCCTCTGCAGATGATATCACCCACCTAGGGTATGCCTCTTGACAGTGCTGTGCTCAGTAATCTCGGTAGCTGCGTTCTGTAAATGCATCATGCTGTAGTGTGTTCATGTAGGTAGGCGTGGGTTCAACTCCAGCCCTTCCCGTGTGTGGTGTGTGTGTGTGTGAGTGTGTGTGTGTGTGTGTGTGTGTGTGTGTGTTTCCAGCTGCCTCTGGAGATAGTAATGCTTTTAGACGCTTCACAACACATACCTTGGCTCTCAGCGTCTATTCCTTTGCGGATGATGTCACCTGCCTAGAAGTATGCCTCTGACAGTGCTGTGCTCAGTAATCTCGGTAGCGCATTCTGTAAATGCATCATGCTGTAGTGTGTTCATGTAGGTAGGTGTAGGTTCAACTCCCGGCCCTTCCCGGTGTGTGTGTGCGTGTGGTGCGTGTGTGTGTGTGTGCGTGTGTGTGTGTGTGTGTGTTTCCAGCTGCCTCTGGAGATAGTAATGCTTTTAGACGCTTCACAACACATACATTTGCTATCGGCGTCTATTCCTTTGCGGATGATGTCACACACCTAGACGTATGCCTCTGACAGTGCTGTGTTCAGTGCTCCGAGTAGCGCGCTCCGTACCTGTGTCATACTGTCGTGCGGTTGGGTAGGTAGGGGTGAGGTCAATTCCCATGCCTGCCAGCTGTGTGTGTGTGTGTGTGTGTGTGTGTGTGTGTGTGTGTCTATGCTCCCAGCTGCATGGGTTCATAGGTTATGGTTTTAGACACTCCGCAGCACACATATATCCTGCTGACATCTCTGTGTTTGCGGGTGTTGGAATGCAGCTAGTGGACTGCCTGTGTGCCTGCTGTGGTTAGCGACCTCCGTAGCATGTTCTCCACGTGCGTCCTGCTGTGGTGTGATAGGGTAGTGATGTGTAGGTTCCACTACCGGCCTTGCCACATGTGTCTGTCTGTATCTCTCTCGATGTATATATACATACATACATATGTTATGCCCATAGCGCTGCTCTTGCATGGACAGCTGTCTGTCCCATGTATCACATATTTGCACGGCTGACACATAGAAATGTGGTACGATGCATATCCAAACATTGTCCATACAACGTCCGTGTTCCGGGAGGTGTTGCATGCCCTAGAGACATCTGCTGTATATCTTGGCAGACAGCTATCCTTGCTGTACTGTCACTGTACTCGTACACGCCATAGACCTTGTGTATCATTGCCTGTTTATGGTGTGTGTATGTCTGTCTGAGCTGTGTGCATGGTGGGTGTGCATGTCCCACTATAATCGTCTGTGCAGGTGTGGCCACTATGGGTAATCCATGTAGACAGCTGTTTCATGTGCATTTTAGCACATACCTGCAGACAGTACTACCCTCCTACAGCAGCACATTCCATCGTCTTGCAGTGGATACTAGTGTTTCCACACACATGTATCTGTGTCTGTTCATAACACTCCACCTCAGGGCGTATATCTGGACATGCCTTATGTGATAGTGGGACACTCGGGGCCAGTCATGTCATGTTGCTCTTAGAAACATTGATAGTGGGGACAGTGATATGTTATGCATGCGTATGGCATTTCTGTCTGATTTGGTGTCTTCCTCGCATGTTTGTCGTTGTTTCCTGTCGTCAGTTATCATGAGGGCGCCAGACTGTTACTGTTACGTGGAACACAGCGAACATATGAGGCAGACTTCTACACAGTCTGCGTACATCTGTGCAGTTGCAGGGTATGTGTCTAATACAACATACCTACTGTCTTCCTACAATACATACACAGTGTGTGGCGGCATGACAGACCACATGACATTACTTTGTATTTGCACGGCACACCCACACAGACTGTTGTATTCCTCACACAGGTCTACATCTGCTTATCCACACTACTTGTTCTTTCCTGTACCATATGTGTGCATCGTATTTCCGCTTCCCGTCAGTGGCAGGGCTCACGTACGACTATGGGGGCCTGGTAATTGTTATGTTGACACTTCATGGCACCCTGGGGGACACTTCACCTTTGTGTCTGATTACCTTCCACATTGACCTTCGCGGGGCGCTCGTTTGTCATTCACAATTACCGGGGTAGGACATATACATGTTTGCACATTTGTCCTGCTGTCTTTCTTCCCACCTGTCCACCTAGTATCACCGGTTCAGTACATGTATTCTGGACAGGTAGCTCCTTCATACCCTAACCTGTTGTC
This sequence comes from Protopterus annectens, assembly GCF_019279795.1. Lineage (NCBI taxonomy): Eukaryota > Metazoa > Chordata > Ceratodontiformes > Protopteridae > Protopterus > Protopterus annectens. The sequence continues at coordinate 3,976 of NW_025050201.1, forward strand.
ATTATGTGTACACGCCCTGATGTTCGGCCATTGCCCTTGTTACATTTCGCATAGTGCTGTGCCTTCCTAGCTGATTGCTGCCTAGGCATTCCGGACTGTGCGGTGGGTGATAGGGAGCGCTATTTCCATTGCATGATTAGTGACACTCATAACATCCGTATTCATGGCTATGCCAGCATACCTCTCCAGTGTACCTCGTTATGAGGGACGTACCTCATTTGGGGTCTTAAAAGGGTCATGCTCCTCGAAATTCCACAAAGTTCTACATTGAAAGGGTCTGTTACACATTCAGTGTTAGGAATGTTTTAGGTGAAATCCATGGTCAATTGACATTAATCATATTAATTCATTAAAGGATCTTCTTTATAAGTGAAAACAGCATATTTTAACCATCCTATGACCTTCCTAGTTGAAGTTGTTAGTAAGCCATTAGTATGTGTTCCACATTTTGCCCATTTGTTCCACATTATGAAGGCGAGTGTTCCTCATTCTGGTGATGGAAGGTTGAGAGCTATATGCATGAGTATTCGCACAATGGTCTGACTTTGTATGGGGTATTTCTAATGTGGTCCCTATCTGTATTTCCTGTGCTATGCCTTACTGCAGCTGTGTTATTCCGACAGATTTCCAGCTATGGGTGCCATCTTGGTGATGGCATGTCCATCCATGGGAATCGCCTGGACACTGATATAGGGCTGTACATATTTCACACCTGCTTTCCGCATTATCCGATTGGATGCTTTGCACCATTAGTGGGGATTAAGGCATGTGCTATACCCACATCCCTCCCGCGGCCGGCCTCTGATTCTCTGCCAAACAACACCTAGGCCCATTTCTGCATACCCAGGTTCCCATGCCTGCAACCCTCGACGGTACACATTACACATGGTTAATGTATGCGGTACTGGGATGTGGGCACTTCTATGGACTCGCCACTCTGGGGATATCTGTTCATATGTCCTGCATTTCATGGACACATGTGTCATCAACCTTGAACCGCTTTTTAGTGCATGTATGGCTGTTCCGTAGTTGGTGTTAATTCTTCGTCAATCGCGGCAGGTGTTGCGAATGGAGCAATTTTGGAATCCTACAATGGACACCAGTGTGCGTAATGTAAAGTGTAGAACTTGCTGGACTGTCACCTTCTGGCCAGTGGTTTTGACTGCTGCTGTATGTTCCCCGTTCACGGATGTCTGTTTGACTACCCATATTATCTATTACTTGGCATATTTATATCCATGTGTCATATATAGGGGGCGTAGGTCTGTTGTGTGTACATATATACATGTGAACCCCTCGTTTCATACCTTGCTTTGTTACTGTCTGTGGATTACCTGTGTACACACATCTATAACCATACCATACCTTTCCACTGTACAGGTTCTGGCAGAGTGTACGGATGGTTGGCCCTTTATTTTAGGTGTGTGTTACATTGACCTGTGTCTATCTGGCAATTTGCTGGCATTTCATGTGAGACTTACTTGATTCTATAGAGACTTGATTCTATAATTATGACGTGCTTCCACTGACTATACTTTTCTTTGTCTTCTGGAATCTTTATGTAACCAGTACTTTTTGGACACTTTCTGTTGTTGTTCATTTTTGTTTACATATATGACTAATTTGGTATGTTGTGCTATTATTGTGTGTGGAGCATTTCTCCCCGGGCCTCTACTGACACTGGACATATATCCAGCTAGCCTAGCCTGGTCAATAAATGTAAACTGACATAAAACTTACATAAACGTACGGTGGCACCTTCTGACAAGTAGGTCGGGTTACAGATGCATACCCTTCGTCAATCCCTGCTACTAACGCACCCGTTATTCTATCCACATTCTGTTTGTCTTATCACCTATCATGTGTTTCTCACTATTTGTACCAGTACTTTGCATGGCATTGTCCGGTTCCATACTTTCAGAGGCTGACAGTTTTGAGACATGTATAACTAACGTGGAGGACACAGCATTAACTTACCCTGCTGTGAGCGGATCACACACACACAGGCGCACTTGCATTTCCTAATTGTGGGTTACGCGCAGGAGCATATGCATATCCGTATTCTGGGTTACATATGTTTACTGAGTCTGTGTGATTACGTGGCCTGTATTAGTTGTGACTGTTCCAGTAACATATCTCTGATCCGGTTAGCGGGCGTGCGGAACACACTTTCACCTTTACACATGTAACTGTCTTTGCGGCACAGGCGCGTACCCCTGCGTTCACATTTATATGTTCTATAATTCGTAATTCAAACGGGACTGCATTCACATTGGCCAGTTGCTGTGACCACTACACGTTTGCTGTTCTGTCTCATTTATATGCATACCCATGGTACATAGCTACATTAACATATTCCCCCGCACTCACTTCGTCAGAGGCATCCATTCTCCTGCTGGGAAAAGTGTGGTACTACATGTTACACATTCCCTATTCCCTACTGCTCTTGACCCAGGATGCATATGGCATGACCGCAGGGATATTCAGATCCCAGGGGCTTATAGCCCCAACGCATACAGGTCTTTGATTGTCAGGGTGTTCCTGTGGTGCTCTGGGTTTGGTCTTGTCCGCTTAGTGTACGGAACTGCCCTGACCGTGTATGAATGTCAGACGAGGCACATAGGCACAGTTTGTCCATGTCTATTATACCATAACCACCCCCATTATTCCTAACCGTGCACGCTGATTGGCCAGCGTGTCCGTTGTAGATCGGGTTATAGTAATGGCACACGGTCCGGACGCCCGGACCTATTTCCATTAGTATACCTCGGTATTTATAACCTGTCTAGCTATGTTACATGGGTTTAACATAGCGTGACAGCTTTAACTGAGCCACGGTGATGTCCGTTGCTTACTTTGGGGCAGTCTCACTCTGCTACACACATTTAACATAGCGGGACAGGTTGTACAACACAGCAACGGGGACACCAAGCTCTCCGTTGCTGTTTTGTATTGATTTGCTATGTTGACTGTGTTTTACATAGCGAGACAGTTTCGACATTAGCAACGGACATCTCGCGCAGTACGTCAGCACCACCACGGATGCCAGACATCTGCGGACGGGCAGCAGACAGGCATTATGCTGTGCCATTATGTCTGGGGATTAATAGTTTATTTTCCTAGATGATATGGCATAATAGCAATACCTCACGTCTGGGTGTGGGTACTGCTGTATTTACCCACGGTTGCCTTTGTTTGGTCCCTCGGGCACGTCTACCGTGGGTATATCCAGCATTACCCCCACCAAGGCGTGGGTTATTGCTATGATATTCATTCCGTATGTACAGACACGAGTGTTTGGACAACCAACAATAGCTTCTGCAATTGGCATACAATGCTGTGGGTGGTGCCAGTTATCATACATATGCCATGTTCTGCATTTTTCCCATTCACACTTGTCTATCCCCTGTCCTCATTCATACGTGGATATTTATGTGGCACATGACTGAACTATGTATTACCTGCAGGTATGCTATGTACAGTGCACATATGTGACGGTTGGTTACAGTGTATCTGTGTACCTACCTCTGTGATACTGGGGACTACCACACATCCTTCGCCCCATTACAGGCGTCTGTACATACTATTATTCGTGGCCTGTGGAAGGTTGCCGGACACCGGTTACATGTGTCCCTATTTGTGCCGCATCGTGTTGGTCTTTGTCCGACCTTCGTTGCTATCATGGGTTGGATGGTGGTGTTGGTGTGTGTTTGGGTTGTATTTATACTGCCGATACATCAGTGGGGGTGGGGTTGGCGTGTTCCTCTTTGCAGGGGCCCCATTATGGACATATGTGTCCTGCGTCGACACTTGACACGTGCCATATGTCCTGTGATATTGACACAGTCGTGTATGTCTTCCTGCATTACTACTTGCGTGTTACAGGCATTTTGTATCTGGTCCGCATGACCATTATGTTGGATAGCTTAAGCTATTCCCATGCTATGACATAACCATTCATCCGGGCATATACCTGTTATTCTATCCTTTGCATTGGCCGTGGGTGTTTTGCCATATGGAACAACACATATCTACGAGTGATGCCCCACCTTGACATTCTGTGCATGTGGCAACCCTGCTGGGGTGACCTGCTTGGTGGATGGCTGTTCCGCCCTGTGTATTGTGTTTGACATGTCTGCATAGCTAATCATCGGTACAGTGGCTGCACATACTGCTTTGTCCAGATGTGTACAGTTATGGACACCGTGGCATGTGAACACCTATGGGGTTTCGACAGATCCGTAACCACATGCGGGATGTACACATTCTGCCGACACATTCACATGCAGCCATTTGGATATCAGTACCTGGGATGGGATGTTGACATGTGGGGTACATATTTGCATGCGTGTCACTGCCTAGGACAATACTTCCTACTACATCTGGGGTATACCCGCTGTGTGTAGGTGTGCAGCTGCGCAAGGCTGCTAGCTGGATTGGGTGGACAGTCGGACATGGGTGCGGTTACGTGCTATGACGGGGTTGTTGTGTATTACATTTGCATGCATGGGTTCTGCTTCTGGATATTCTGATTCGGCATACGCCATCCTATGTGTATGTGACGGTTACGTTGCTGTGTCTAGCACATTTTAATATACACATGTTTGTCTGTGTTTGGGATATCTGGTTTCTTTCTGGTTGTTATATGGCCATGACTGCCCAGCTGTGTACTCTCACTACCACTGTGGGACTGCTGGTGTCCATGCCCATGGGGCTAGTCGTGTGTAGTTGCGGCACGCTGACATGATGCAGTACACCTCCACTGGGTATGTCTGCTGACAGTGCATTGCGTGATGGACACGGTATTCCGAGTATCCTTTGTTCCGTGGACGGGAACATTTTGTACTTCATGGATTTATGTTTGGTTCTCCATTTTGTGTGGACGGGTACTATGTTGCATACTCTGCATACGTTTCATTATCCATGGACACTGGTTGGTGCGGTTACTATTGCAGGCAGCCTGTGACAGTCAGCACTTTAGGTAGCTCATCGCCTGCCGGCTTGGCCACGCCTACGGGCATCCTGCTTGGGCTCCCTGGACTCGCGCCGTGCCCTATGCAGTGGTTGTGGTTGTGGCGCACACTCATTACTATGCATGTGGCGCTGCTACGCCAGTTATATGCTGCATGGCCGGCGCAAGCCTTACGCCGGCCTTGCACCGAGCTTCATGAATCCAGGGGATTATTTTTTTATTTTTTTATTTTTAAATTTGCACAAACCAAACAACTCCAAATACTGAAAGAACTTTTTATTAATTTTTTTCATTTAAATGTTCACAGCTTTTATCTACTGGGTGCACCATGAAGTCAGAATATATTAGCAATGTGTGCCTAGACATCTGTTACAAATAAAATTCTACTTTTTAGCATGGTAATTTTTCAACAGTATTTAAATGTTTACTCAAACAGAGCTGCCTTTTGGCCCATTACTTTTTTGCACAGTTCTGGTGATTATTACTGTCTAAAATGTTCTTTTCTTCTACATTATGCCACTAGCTAACAAATATGAGACAGTGGAGAGCAAACATGACAATGCCTATGTGTGTGTTCATCTGTCCTATTGTGGAGAAATGAAAGCAAAAACATATATAAAATAAAAAAAACATGCATTGTATCGATTTTTATACTTCTAAAGCACTCACAGACTTTCATAATTTCATCAGTGATATCTACTTTGCTTGCCTTGCTGGTATACAAGATAGAATTTGGCTTGACCTTTGGAACAGCATTGTGCTTAAGGTCAAATGCCATGACATATTTTTGCACCAGTAGTAAGCAATTATCTGTCCTTTTTCATCTTGAGGATAGCATATCACAACTGCTTTCATTTTAGACAATCTTCTTTTTCTTTTGGCTGTTCATACCTGGTGTGATGCCCATGCATTGGCCCAGTAATCAAGGAGCCTCAATCCTCACCATTAACATAAGTGAGGGGCGTACGCATTGGGAAGGATAACAAATACAGACACAGCAAAGTACAATTTCCCTTAAGAGTACACAAAGATCACAGTCAGTCTGGGGCTGGTTTCTCCCTTTCTCGCCAGATCCCAATAAGACCCCACACTGGCACAGCTATAGAGTGGAGTCCTTAGCCAGGGTTCCTAGCCAAGTCCTCCCTGCACTTCTTCTGTCCGACCAGTTCTTCATGTCCCTGTCCAAGTAGCTGCACACACACACACACACACACACACACACACACACACACACACACACACACACACACACACACACACACACACACACACACACACACACACACACACACACTTTAAGATATGATCTATATACTGCTACAAAGACACTCCTAGGGAAGGCTGGGACAGGTTCACTAGCTGTGCCCCTTTTGTCCAGGCTGTAAGGTAGTAATCCACTGCCACCAGAACCCCTATTTATCAGCTACCAATAAGGCCCTTACCAAAGGGTGTCCAATTAGTACTGTGCAATATTATTATCCAAATAGTAAGTGTGACTGAGCAGCAAGACTATTGGAGTGGCTTTGTACAGTATCACTATATGCATGCAATGTAGTCTAGTGCTTAAATTATCTCTGCACAAAACAGCCACAGTTGAAAGGTTTAAAAAGATTTAATAATAAATAATAAAACCACAAGACAATACTTTTTACTACATAGTGCTAGTCAAGAGTTCAGACATCACAGGAAAATGCTTAAAATAAAATAGTTCTGACACAAATATAGAAAACAGCTAGACTAAACTTACTATTTTCAATCTTTTCCTAAGAGCAATCACAGTTCTAAATAAACTTACATATAGAGCAAAAGCAGAGTACTGGTGAGTTGTTGTCAGCTTTAGACAAAATCCAAAATGCTCTCTCTTTCGCTCATTACAAGGGCCTCCCTATCATGGTAAGGTTTAATCATGTTAACATAGTACAATTTGTGCCCCTGCCTCCTGCCTAGCAGTTCCATCATGTAGTTAACATCACTTAGCTTTCTTACCACCATGTAGGGTCCCTCCCAAGCTGCTTGCAGCTTGCTGTGTCTGACTGGAATGAGAACCATTACCTGCTGCCCTACAGCATACTCTCTAGGTCAAGCATTCCTGTCATACCATACTTTTTTGTGCTGTTGGACTTCTACCAGGTTCTCCTGGAACAAGCCCATGAGTTCCCTGAGCCTTGTCCTGAGGTTTAGGACATATGCCACAACAGACTCCTTGTGAGATTCACACTCACCTTCCCACTCATCTCTAATTAAATCTAGAGGTCCCCTCACCCTAAACTCATACAGCAACTCAAAGGGTGAAAAACCTGTGGATTCCTGGGGAACCTCTCTATAAGAAAACAACAGATGGGGCAAATATTTGTCCCACTCTCTCTTAATCTGGTCTGCAAATGCCCATAGCATGGACTTGATTGTAGAGTTTAACATCTCAACAAGAGCATTAGTCTGGGGATGGTAGGGAGTGGTCTTCAGGTGCTTCACCCCACAATACTTCCACAGACAAGCCAGCAGGTCTGACATGAAAATGGCACCTCGATCAGTCAGTATTTCCTTTGGGAAATCTACCCTGCTAAAAATCTCTAACAAAGCATTTGCTACATTTTCTGCCTCAATGGAGGACAAAGCCACTGCCTCAGGGTATCTTGTAGCATAATCTACTACCACTAGGATATAGTTTTTCCCTGTGGAACTTGGCGTACTCAGAGGCCCCACAATATCCATAGCTACCCTCTGAAATGGCTCCTCAATCACAGGTAAAGGCATCAAAGGAGCTCTCACCTTGTCTTCTGCCTTGCCTACCTCTTGGCACTGCTCACAGGTCCTGCAGTACGCTGTTACATCTCTGGAAATTCCAGGCCAATGGAAGTTCTGCATAATACGTCTCTTTATATGTTTTATGCCCATATGGCCTGCAAAGGGAATATCATGGGCTGTGGCTAGAAACACCAGATGGTAGGGTCTAGGCACTACCAATTGCTGCATCCTCTCACCTTCTAGTCCTTCCTCAGGGGCCCACTCTCTATACAGTAACCCTTTGTCCCAGTATACAGATTCCTCCTTCCCTTGAGAATAAGGTGCCTTACTAGCTACCTGCCTCAGGCCTTGCAATGTAGGGTCTGAGAGCTGAGCCTATCTCAACTCTCTCTTTCTAACCCTTCCCAGCTCCCCCTCTATGGGAAGTCAGGCATCCTCTGACAGCGGTGTCTCACTGTCAGCCCAGGTACTACTAGTCACCTCTACCTTTGCAGTCACTCTGTCCAAGGGAACATCAGTACCCACAAGCAGCTGTGGCTCACCTTCAGTCTCACTACTACAGAGTAGCTCCCTCCCTGAAGTAACCACTTCACCAGTCCTTGCTGCAAGTATGTGGTCTGTCTGGGTCTCCCCCAGGGTACTAGACCCACATGGTTATCCTGAAGTCTGACTGCATGTAACTGCATTAACACAAGGTACTGTCTCATCCAAATCCTTTCCTATCAGAACATCTGCAGGATGGTAGTTCGGTACCCTTGTTGTCTCGAGATAATTTACTATTGGCATTTTGTCTTTCCCACTTACTGGCTCCCTCACCTTTTGTTCCCCACCCTGCCTCTGTGGACATCTGTATGTCACATGGCCACACTGGTTGCATTTAAAACATTTAACCCTAGGTCCTGGACGTATACCTGGTCTAGTGGCTTTGCCTACTACTGGCAGATTCTGTTGGGGCAGTCTGGGCTTCCCACCATGGGTTTCTTTAGACCCATGAGCAGTACTGATGGTCCCTTTCCTGTGCAGGGATGTCCTGCTTGCTAGGTATAGGTCTCCTTTCTTCCCCACCTCATCTGAAGTAACACATTGTTTATTTGCTAACCAGATCCTCATATCTTCAGGCAAAGTGCTAAGGGCTTGTTCCCTCACCAAAAGGTCTGCCAGCCCTTCAAAAGTGGTGACCTGACATCCACTCACCCACCTATGAAAATAAGTGCTCGGTTCAGCAACATATTCACACACATTTTCATCTGCCTTGTGTCTATGCTCATGAAACATTTTCCTATAAGTTTCAGGTGCTAACTTAAAAAAATCTAATAGACAATTCATAACAGCAGTATAAATCAAAAAAATCATGATCAGAAAGTTTATACAACACAGTTACAGCTTTACCATGGAGTAAGGGGGTCAGGAGTCCATACCCAGAACCTTTGATCAGCATCATACTGTTTACATACCCTCTCAAACATACGCATGAAACTTTTAAAATTATCCCCCTCTGTAAACTGCAGAAGAAATTTACTGAACTTTTGTCCTTCTGTGGTCCATTTGCTCTCTTCCCCATTACCTCCATGACTATGGTGAAGAGTCAGCATCTCCTTTTCCTGCTGTCTCTGCCTTTCCTTCTCCTCAGCTTAGAGGCATAACAGTTTATCATTCTCCTCAGCCTGTAGACATCTCAGTCTCCCTGCTACCTCTGTTTTCAAATGCTTGGCCTCCAGCTCAAGTCTCTTTAGCTCCAGATGGATTTTTAAGTCCTCTGCAGAAAGGATGAGCTGTTCATTCTCTGAGTGTTGTACATCTCCACGGCCAGTCTGATTGCCCTCCTGATTGCTGTTTTCTGGTGCAGTTGTGACCAAAGCTGCAATCATTTATTTATTTTTATTTATTTTATTTATTTTACATTTGTTGACCGGGCTAGTCTGGCTGGATACATGTCCATTTTCAGCAGAGGCCCGAGGAGAAAAGCTCCACTAAATACTAAGTACATTACATAAAAAATCATTACTCTTAAGAAATAGCAAAAATTGGAAGTCAAGGGACCATACAGAGTGAAAGATAATTTTAAAGAGAAACAAGTTTACCATATGTAGTTCATTTACCATATGCAGTTCATGACATATTAACAATTATACATAAATTATGCATAGTTAGGTTAGAACAGTTAAAGGAGGGGAAAAGACACAGGTAGAGATATGGAGAGTGAAGAGATATACCCCGGGATTCATGAAGCTCGGCGCAAGGCCGGCGTAAGGTCTGCGCCGGCGATTGCAGTGAATAACCGGCGTAGTAGCGCCATATGCATATTAATGAGAGTGCACATAACCACAGACACGTCGTAGTGTCGTGGCGAGCCCAAGTAGGATCGTCCGGGCGTGGCTAAGCCGGCATGCGGTGAGCAACCTAATGTGCTGACTGCCACGGTCCGCCCACAATAGTAATGGCAGCAGCCAGGGCCCGTGCAGAATGAAACGCCGCGTAGAGTATGCAACATAGTACCGTCCCAACTAAATGGAGAAGCAAATACAACCCACGAAGGCTTAAGTGTACCCGTCCAAGGAGGAAAGGATACGCATAAGACCTCGTTTGTCCCGCAATGCACCGTCAGTGGTTATACTCAGAGAAGGTGTACAGCAGCATGTCAGCACGCCGCACCGACATAGGAGTAGCGACTAAGGTCACCACCTGTCCCACTTTGGGAGGGGCAGTCCCTCTATGGGCAGTTGTGTCCCGAAAAAATGTTAAAAATGGCAAATGTGCTAAGATTGTAGGACATAATGATATCCCGTATTTAATGTAATGGTAGCATGAATTGGTTATTTCTGTAACTGAAATACCGAAATGTCACAAGAAACAGAATAAGCAACCAAACTGCAACAACAATAAGCTTTTATTTAGGCAAACAAGTGAAGTTCTATGCTATATAGTGACCGTGTGTATGTGTCGGCCTGTAAAGTCAGATGTGAGTGAAAACCCCGTGGGGATATGGTCA
>NW_025050202.1:0-13463 GCF_019279795.1 Protopterus annectens
AGGTTTCCTTCCAGGTGCTGGGTCTCCTGACCTCCAGAATGACATTATCATCCATAACAGCTCTGGATAAAGGTGTTGGTTGGTTGTTTAGTAATTTGCCATGCAGCCAGGTTTAAAGTCTTGAGCTGGTTGTGTAGAATCTGATGGTCTCGCGGGTGAGCAGGTGAGGAATTTGTGGCAAAATCCATGGTGGGCCGGTGGGCCATATTCCTTAAAATTGATACCAATGTTGGCATGACCAGTCTGGTGCAACAAGTATCATTTGTGGCTCCTCTAATCTGACTTTCAGCAGTACCTTTGCTAGAAGAGGCAGTGGAGGGAAGGCATAAACTGTTAATGCTTTCCAACTGAATGAGAGGGCATCCACTTTCCAAGCTTTCGGGGTGGATGGAAGGTCCTTGTGCAAAATTTTGAAGTTGGTGGTTGTGGGCTTGCAAACAGATTATGTCTGGCCGCCCCCATCTTTGAACTATCATTGCAAAATACTTGTGGATCTAGTTTCCATTCATGTGGATCCATGATGTTTCTGCTCAGGTCGTCTGCCAATGTGCTTTCTTTCCTGGCAGGAATTGTGCTTGTAATTGAACCTGGTAAGAGAGTGCAGTGTTCCACTAGGTCATTGCTTGCCTGCATAGAGGTAGGAATGTGTGCCCCCTTGCTTGTTTTATGTACCACATAACTGTGGTATTGTCCGCCTTTATTAGTAGTTGTCCTGGGTGTGAAGGTCCTTGAAAGCTGTTAGGCATTCTGCACTGCTAGCATTTCTTTTGACTGATATGCAGGTGTTCCTCCTCATCTGTAGTCCGCCTAATTTGCCCTGAATGCACTGCCCTGCCATGTGTCCTCCTCAGGCATAGTCCGATGCATCTGTTGTCATAGTTTGCCTGGCTGTGGGTAAGGTGAAAGGCTGACCCTTGTTGAGATGACATGCCTGTGCCCACCATAGAAATTCCTGTTGAAAGCAGGGAATGAGTGGTATCATTGTTTCCAAGCTGTGGCTGTGCTGAGTCCATACACTTTTCAGGTACCATTGTAATTTCCTCATATGCAGTTTTGCAAATGGTAATAGAAGAATGCAAGATGCCATGAATCCCAAGGCCTGCAGAATTTTTCTTGCAGGGAGTTGGGTATTTGTTGCCATTATTTTGAAATATTGAAACAGCTGTCACTGCTTGTCTGCTGTGAGGAAAGCCATCTGGGCCGTTGTATTCAAGCTGGCACCCAGGAATATTATGTTTTGTGAGGGTACTAGTTTTGATTTCTTTTCGTTTACTGTGTACCCTAGGCAACTTAGAAGGAGTTTGACAAATGCCAGATGCTTTAAAAGAATGTCCTTGCTTTCTGCTTGAATAAGGCAGTCGTCCAGGTATGGGTATATTTGAATTCCTCTTTGTCTGCAGTATGCAATTACTGGTGCCAGGCATTTTGTGAAGACCCTGGGCGCAGTAGATAGTTCAAAGGGCAGTGCAGATAATTGATAATGCGTTGACCCTCCAATGAAGCGGGGGTATGCTCTGAAATTTTGTCTGATAGGGACATGCAGGTATGCCTCCTTGAGGTCCAAAGTGACTAGTCAAGCATTCTTGCCCAGCATGGGAAGAAGCTGCTGTAGTGTTAGCATCTTGAATTTTGGTACTTGCAGATAGGTGTTCAGAATTGAAAGATCCAGAATGGGTCTCCATGCTTTGTCCTTTCTTGGGACTAGGAAGAGTCTTGAGTAAAATCCTTGCCCTTGCTGCTGTGCAGGTACCTGTTGAATGGCTTTCATGTTCATGAGAGCTGTAATTTGTTTTTGTGCCTCTGCCCATTGATTTGGTGGCAGGTTTTGCATTCCTTTGATCCTTGGTAAGGTATGAAAGTGGAATCTGTATCCTTGGGAGACCATGTTTAGAACTCATTTGTCTTTTGTGATGATGTGCCAGTTGTCTGCAAAAAATGCTAGTTTTCCCCCCAAGGGAGTTGCCAGGAGAGAGTTGCTTTGTAGTTTGAGGATTGAGTCATTGTGTTTGTCTTCTGCTAGCCTGGGGCCTGTCTTCTCCTCCTTTCTGGGTAGCAGAACCCCATTGGCGTAGGTTTGTAAGGGCCCTGTGACTGGCCGCTGCCCCTTGGGCGTCTGTATTTGCCCCTCTATGATCTGTCTGAAGCTGGAAAGGACCAGTTTTTTGTTGGCCAATTTCTGCTGAAACGAGGGGGTTGTACCTGCAAAAAATCCTTGACCGCATAGACTTTGCCTTATCCTCCATTTTCTTTAAAACCTCTTCTGCTTTGACACCAAATAATACATCCTGTTGTAAAGGTGCATCCAATAATTTTGCTTTAACATGGTCAGGGAGGGTTTGTTCTTTTAACCAAGCATGTCTGTGTATGACAGAGCCAGTAACAGCTGCTCTACAGGAAGCTTCCAATGAATCAAATCCGCATTGCAAGGTATGTTTGCCCACCTGTTCAGCTGCATGCAACAGATCCTGCATTTCCTTGAATTCAGGCTGTTCTGAATGTGTACTCATTTTTTGTTTTAACTGAGACATCAGGAATTGTTGATATTTCAGCATGTGAAACTGGCAATTTAATGCTCTCATAGCCAGAGTTGCTGAGGTGTAAATTTTCTTTCCCCATCTATCTAGGGCTCTGGAATCCCTTTCAGAGGGCACAGGATTTTTAGCCATAGAAGCTTTTCCTCCCTTAGGACCCTGGGAAATTGTTTCTGGGTCAGCTACAGGGCTTTTATAAATTAATTTGTGTGAGTCAGGTACTCTGTAGTATTTGTCTGGTTTGGCTGGAGCAGGAGGTAGAGAGTCTGGATTTAAACTAGACTCCAAGTAAACATCATCCACAATATCTAAAACAGGAGGGATAGCAAGACGTCTGTGCTGGGGTAGTAAAAGGAACTCTATGAGCCTTTTCTTAGAATCTGAGTAATCCTGGCCTTCCCAGTGGAAATGTTCCCTCATGGTATGCAAAGTTTCCCCAAAGGAGTAGTCTTCAGGGGGAGAAGCCGAGGGAATGGAATCTTCAGCCTCAGAATCCTCATAAGGTAGAAAAGTGTAATCCTGTTCCTCAGAAGAATCTGAGGAGAGACCTGGTCAGAGGATGCATAATCCTCCTCTTGTCTTGGTCTTTTAACAGGAGGGGAATGGGAACCCCTGATAAGGGTAATTAAATCTTCAGCCATCTTAAGCATCTGTTTCTTAGGCATGGGGCCTTGAACTGTAGCCTGATGTACAGTTTTCTTTGGTTTTAAAGGAGTTTTAAGTTTAGCATAAGATTTAATGGTGAGTGTAGTCGGTCTGAAGACACCTTCTGCAATTGAAGGTGTTTCCGTTGCACCGGTGTGTAGTTCTGCTCCGGTGTCGTTAGAAGGCTGCGTCGGCCTACCGGACTCCGCAGCTGTCTGGGGTTCCAGTTCTGCGGTCGTCAGGGGCTGCGTAGGTGCCTCACTGAAAACCGGAGAACCGGCGACAGGCCCAACTGAGGCCTCTGTGTCTGGCTTATTCCTGGGCTGCCTGTCCTTATCCTTGCGTTTATGAGTGGCGGTCGTCGGCTGCTCCGACGGCATGATATAATTAAATTTCCTACCAAAATAATGCCATGTGAAGTCAAAACGGCAACCTGTGACGTCGTGGTCTGGGCCTAGGCAAGGAATACAATAGGAATGGAGGTCCTTATGAGGTATTTGCTTCCCACAAGAAATGCAATTGTTAACTTTTTCTGACATCGGACTGAGGCAAGAAAATGTTCCCCAATGGGGTACTTAGCTTTAATGAAGACTTCGAACTGAAATTCAAATCGAAAATCTCAGGTGTCGGCCGACCGGCACATGCGAACTGCTTCGGCTTCGGGCACCGCGCGGCAAGAAAGACTGAAGAAAATGGTGTTGGATGCCTCTTAAATACCCCTGGCGCACTGACGTCAGGGAGGAAGCGACAGCAACCGATGCCGGACCGAGACTTTGAAATTCGGGCCGACTGCGGGACCGCCTGACGGCAGGATAACCCAAGTGTGATGACTGCAGCAGGGTAACATGATGAACATTCATTATTGCTACTATATACATACATATAGTGGATATAAAAAGTTTATATACCCCTGTTAAAATGCCAGGCTTTTGTGACATATAAAAATAAGACCACAATAAATCATTTCAAAACTTTTACCACCTTTAATGTGACTTATAACATGTACCAGGCATGTCCAAAGGGCAGTTTCAGGTGTACTCTCCAGTCCAGCTGGTGAATCTGGGCATTTTGAGTCAATGTTAATTGTCTCATGTACGCAGACAACCCTTCTCCTCCTACCACCAAACACTAATACATGCGAGAGATGCAATTATACAGCCAAAGTAGAGGCTAAGCTCTCTCAACCCAAGACTGGATCAAACAGTCAAGAGGAGAAGGGAAATACTTGCATAACACCACCAGTCTCACATAGACCCATTAAACCAGCACCGGCAAAAAACACACATATGAATACATGAAAACATACTTGGAGGCTCTAAATAAAAATCTGCAAAAGCAACAGAGACCTCCAAAGAAAACATCCAAGCAACCTCCACCCCCCAACACAAACCATGAAACACATACTTCACAAAACCAGTGTGCCATGTAATCGCAGCCCTTAAGGCAAAATAACACACCCAACATACTAGTAATAGGTGACTATAGTCAGGCACACTGACGTCCCACTTATTAGGCTGAATAAGGAGAAGGTTACTGTTAGCTGCCTGTCGGATGCCAGGATCCGTCGCATAACACAAGCACTCAGGTCACTCCAGAACAAGCACAAATATGACTCTGTCATTGTCCATGTTGGTGTGAATAACCTGAGCCGTACCTTCCTGGACTACATGAAAAGAGACACAGAGGAGCTCTCTGATCACGTAGCCCAGGCCGGTATGACCCTGACCCTGAGAAGCATCCTGCCTTCACCAAGAATGATACCACGGTATAAAGAAAAAATTCTCGATTTCAACAATTGGCTAAGTTTCTGGTGTCATTCAAAGGGGATCCAGTGTCTGTCCACCTGAGACGACATGCTTGACAAGCCACGCTGCTTCGCTAGACGGCTTGCACCTGTCACGCTTAGGCTTTCGAATACTGACCAAGGTTCTTACCACCCCCATAGTGCCTTTTTTAGGCAAGGCTCAAAAGGCAAACCCACCGCCGTAAATAGCACAAGTAACAAAAAACTGAGGGTAATGCTACTCAGTGCCAAAAGTCTAAACCTCAAAATGCATGCACTCGAGGCACTCCTCAGTATGGAGAAAATTGATATATGTGCAGTAACAGAAACCTGGTTTAAGGCTCCAGAGAGCACCCCAGCACTACCAGGCTACAACTCATACCATACATTTCGGCCACAGAACCCGAACCGAAATACAAAAGGTGGGGGGCGTATCCATATTCATCAAGAATACCCACACCTCCAGGTTAGTGGCACAGCACGATGCTTCAGAGATCATCCACGTACAACTAACAACGGGCAAAACTGCAGTTCAAATTGTACCTTGCTACAGATCACCCACCATGTCCCAGGATCCCCATTCCGCTGCTTTCAAACACTGGGAAACATAAAGGTCCTACCAAATACCCTAATATTGGGTGATTTCAATTACCCAAACATTAACTGGGAGAATTGCTCAAATACTAACTCCCTTGCCCAACATTTCCTAGAATTTATAAACTCAAACGCCCTGGTTCAACTGGTCAACACTCCCACCAGAGGTAAATATATTGACCTGGTCATCACCAACATGGGCAACCGGTGTTCCACACCGGAGGTCAACCCCTCGCTGGTTAGATCTGACCATAAACAAATCCACATTCCGCCCCACCCCCGGACAAGGAAACCACCATGAAAAACTTTTCAAAAGCAAACTTCACGTTAATTAAGACCGAGGTGGAAAGTTTCAAAGCCCAGTGCTAAAGGATAATGCTGTCCAAGCTGCAAAATCTTTTACTAATGCATTCTATGGGCACCTACAAGAATGCATGGATTGTGCTATCCCAAACAAAACCAAGACTCACTCCTCCAAGAAAAGGAAACCAGTCTGGTGGACTCCTGCCATAAATAAGCTATACAATAGAAGGAGGAAACTAGTACAGAAAAGAGTAAAATCCCAAGAAGGGAAGACATCCCTGATCAGTATCACCAAGAAACTATGATCCCTCATAAAATCATCCAAGGCGAGCTTCAAAAGAAAAATTGCCAAGGACTCCAAAGATAACCACAAAGCATTCTTTAGCTATGTCAAAAATCTAGTGGCAATGCACAGATCTGCTCGGAGTTGGTGCAGAATGGCACAAAATACACTGAACCAACCGATATCGCCAACATCCTGGCAGACAGGTTCACCGCAGACATCACCCCCTCTCTCACTCCCAAAACGGCCCATAACCATACCAGAAGAATGTAAGAGTCCCAGAAATCACAGACTCTCAGATTAAAACAACCCTCTCCAAAGCCAAAAACACAGCATCAATGTGACCAGACGGTGTCCCAGGCTGCATCCTACACGAGCTCAAAGACAAACTAACCCTTCACCTAAACACACGGTTCAAACTCAGCCTCTCCACAGGCTACGTACCCATTGAGTGGCGCACAGCAATGGTTATTCCGCTCCACAAAGGTGGAGCCACAGCAGACCCCGGGAACTATCGCCCTATAAGCCTGACGAGCTTGGTCTGCAAGGCTATGGAGTGCATCATCATGGAACACATTAACAGAGACATTGGGAACCTCCAAATACTGGACCCTACCCAGTTTGGCTTTGTTAAGGGCAGATCATGCCTCCTAAACCTGGTTGACTTCTTTGAAACAGTTACCAAGACCATAGACGCGAGAAAGGTGGTACACACAGCCTAGCTAGACCTCGCAAAGGCCTTCGACACCATTCCCCATTCTGGTATTCTAGACAAGCTCACCAGCCTGAACATAAACCCCTACATCACAAGATGAGTTGCCGCCTGGCTCATGGACAGAACACACATGGTGAGAGTTGTGGGAGCTAGGTCAGACTCTAAACCGGTTACAAGTGGCATTCCCCAGGGCTCAGTCCTAGGACCCCTCCTATTCGGCATATACTTCTCAGAGGTACAGGCAAGCACTGGAAGACTATGGCTGACCAAGTTCACAGAAGACTGCAAACTAGGAGCTATAACTGACTCTCCGGCTGACACAGACATCCTCCAAAAGGGTCTCACTGAGACAGATACCAGGTGTAAAAATCATGGCCTCAAGCTAAATGCCAAAAAGTGCATAGTCATCCCCTTTGGAAAAAACAAAGTATCCACAAACTACCACATAGGTGGTAGTCCCCTAAATACGGAAGACGTAATAAGGGATCTGGGGACCCAAGTAGATAGTAATCTCATCTTTGATAATCACATTGCCAAAGTGGTTAGAAAATCCTTCTACGTGGCCCACCTAATCACAAAAGGGTTCGCATCCAGATCAAAAGAGGTCATTGTGCCCATCTACTCATCACTCATCAGACTCATCATAGAGTACAGTGCCCCATTTGGGATGTACCTTACAAAACACCTGCAACAGCTGGAAAGACCACAGAAGTACC
The DNA here is from genome assembly GCF_019279795.1 of Protopterus annectens. Lineage (NCBI taxonomy): Eukaryota > Metazoa > Chordata > Ceratodontiformes > Protopteridae > Protopterus > Protopterus annectens. Next base: position 7,571 of record NW_025050202.1, read on the forward strand.
TCACACCAAGAGGATCACAGGCCTCAAACAGATGCCCTATACAGCTAGATTGAAGAAACTCCATCTGTACTCTGTTGCATACCGCCTGTTCAGAGGTGATCTCTGCCTGACATATAAGGCCATGTCCAGCCTAGAATTGGTGGACATGCTTCACCTAGAGAAAACCTTATCCCCTCGAGCCACACGCTCTAGGGATCTAAACCTCACCACAACAATAAATAGGGTGTGCTGGAGGGATAAAGACTTCCCATGCTTTGGAACAAGATTCCAATCTACATTAGGCAGAGCTCCTTGCTAACACTCTTCAAAAGAAACCTTGACGAGTGGATGGGAAAGAGAAAGTTTACCCCGGGGATCACTTCAGTGGCTCTGCTGGACAGAGGCACAGGGAACTAATCTAAGGGGAAGCGAAAGCCAACACATTCTGGCTAGGCGTATAAATGCCTTCGGGCATATAGCCTAGTACCTACCTATGTACCTAGGATCCCAAGGATGTTGCCAGTATCATGGCAGATCGATTCAGTGCCAACTTCACCCCCTAAAGGGCCCATCTCGGCACCGAAAGATTGCCAAATTCTGGTAATAACTTCCGCACAGGTAAAAAAACGCACTCTCCAAAGCTAAGAATACAGCATCCATGGGATCAGACGACATCCAGGGCTGTGTACTACATGAACTACAAAATGAACTGGCACCTCACCTAAGTGTCATGTTTAATCATAGCCTCACCTCATGCTTCGTGCCCACTGAGTGGCGCACGGCTACAGTTATCCCACTCCACAAGGGATCCACCTTGGAATCTGGGAAGTACTGCCCCATCAGTCTGACAAGCCTGATCTGCAATGCCATGGAATGTATTATCATGGAACTTATAAACAAAGACTTTGGCAACCTTCAAACACTGGACCCCATCCAGTTTGGGTTCGTGAAGGTCCAATCTTGTCTCCTGAACCTGACTGACTTCTTCGAATCGAGTCTCCAGAGCTGTGGACAAGGGTAAGGCAGTGCACACAGCTTATCCGGACCTCGCCAAGGCCTTCAACACCATCCCCCACTCTGGAATCATAGATAAACTTAGTAAGCTGGTCATTAAATCCTACATCACTCGATGGGTTACCAACTGGCTTACTGACAGAACCCACACTGTAAAAGTAGCCGACTCCAAATCCAGCTCCAGACAAGTGACAAGTGGAGTACCTCAGGGTTCAGTCCTGGGACCGCTCTTTGGTATCTTCTTCTCTGAAGTACAGGCCAACACTAAGGGACTCTGGCTAATAAAGTTTGTAGATGACTGGAACCTGGGAGCCATTATTAAATCCCCAAATGAAGTGGATATTCTACAAAAGGGCCTTACAGAAACAGATGCTTGGCGCCAGAGCCATGGGCTCAAGCTCAATGCCAAGAAATGTATAGTTATCCCCTTTGGGAAAAAAACTGTACCCGTGAAGGGAGGATGGCAAATCACAAAGAAGCAGGAGCTGACAACATGCCCTGTAAAATAGCAGTGGCAAAACCAGCCCTAGATTTAGAGTAGAGAGGAAGGTGGTAATGCTTAGAGAAAGTATGCACTGAACTCCAAGTAGCAGCCTCCAAAATATCCTTAGTTGCCACCCCTCTTAGAAATGCTGTTGAAGTGGCAGTAGCCCTAGTGGAATGAGGCCTAATCCCAGCTGGAATCTCCTTGCCATGATGGGAGTAACAGAAAGTAATGCAAAACCCAATCCACTTAGAAATAGTTTGTTTTGACACAGGCTTACCCTGAGAACTCAAAGCAAATGAAACAAACAACTGCTGAGACTGCCTAAAATCCTTAGTCCTGCTTAAATAATAACGTGAATTGCCTGTGTACATCTAAAGTGTGCAAAATCTTTTCCCCTTATTTTGGGATTTGCATAAAGGTAGGCAATGAATAGTTTGGTTTAAAGCCACACTAGAAACCACTTTAGGCATAAAGGAAGGATTAGTACATAAAGATACCCTATCCTTATGAAAAATCAGGAAAGGCTCAACCGCCATAAGGGCCTGCAATTCAGACACCCTTCTTGCAGAGGTAATGGCTAACAAAAAAAGCAGTCTTCCATGACAAATATTTCAATTCAGCAGTAGCTGCAGGCTCAAAAGGTTGTAGAGTGAGTTTCTCCAACACAAAATTGAGGTCCCAAGCAGGAGTAGGAGCTCTCACGGGGGTCTTATATTCTTTGCCCCTCTAAGAAATTGCTTGAACAAAGGATGAGAAAACAATGGTGGGTCACAATCATAGTGAGCTGAAATTGCTGCAGCATGAATCTTAATGGAAGAGAAAGACAAACCTTTGTCCAATAACTCAGTAAGATATTGAAGAGCCACACTCAAATTTGGCCCAGAAACATCCAAATCCTTTGCTGCACTCCAAAATGAAAAATCTCTTCCATTTTCTCTGCGACACTTTCTTGTACTAGGTCTTCTGGCTTCCATAATCACATTCAAAACTTGTTGAGGAAGCTGAGACCTGCTATGGTTCAAAAACAGAATATGCCAGGCTGTTAGATGAAGAGAGTGAAGCTTGACATTGAGTAGATGCCCGCCCTTCTGAGACAATAGGGTGTGGAATCAAAGGTAAGGGCCATGGAGGTTTCCTTACCAGACTCCTCAGCAATGGGTACCAGTGCTGCCGAGGCCAATCTGGAGCTATTAAAATCATCCTGGCTTGTCTTGTCTGACCTTTAGAAGTACCTTTGGGAGGAGAGGCAGAGGTGGAAAGGCATACACATGAAGATTTTTCCAACTGAAAGAAAAGAGCATCCACTTTCCAGGCTGTGTGATGAAACCTCGTGCAAAACTTTGGCAGCTGGTGGTTTAGTGGAGAAGCTTAACAGATCCATGTCTGGAGTTCCCATGACACTGTCAATGTCTGGAAATACATGAAGATCCAGTTTCCACTGGGGATCCAAGGATTTGCCTGCTTAACACATCTGCTAAGGAGTTCTGTGCTCCTGTCAGAAACCTTAGTTGGAGGTTCAGCTGAAAGATTAACGCAGTCTCCTACAAAATCATTCCTTGCCTGCATAGAGGATAAGGAATGTGTTCCTTGTTTGTTGATGTACCACATGACAGTTGTGTTGTCTGTTAGAATAAACACCTGCCCTGAAGAAGTAAACTTGAAAGCCAGTAATGCAAACTGGACTGCTAACATCTCCTTCATGTTGATATGTAGATGCTGCAGTCTGGCAGGCCACTTGTCTTGTATCCACTTTCCATTCAGATGAGCTCCCAAGCTGTGTCTGAGGCATCTGTCGCTAGAATCTGACTCGCCTGGCCGGGTCATAGAGAGTCCCTTGTTTAGGTGACATTCCTGAGCCCACCACAAAAATTCCCTTCTGAATGCAAGGAATTATTCGAATGACAGTGTCCAAATCCTGGCAGTGCTGTGTCCATACATTTTTGAGATACCATTGCAGCTTCCTCATATGCAGTTTGGCATTGGAAGCACCAGAATACAAGATGCCATGAACCCTAAAGGCTTGAAGGACTGTCCTTGCAGTCAGCCCGGACTGATGAGATAGTTGATGGAAGTAAAGAGAAAGATTCTTTTGTTTGTCCGGGGTTAAAAAGGCCATCTGGTTTGCAGTATTCAGTCTCACACCCAGAAAGCACATGTCTTGGAGAGGGTACTAGACTGGACTTTATTTCGCTCACAGAATACCCTGCATCTTAGCACTGCTATCACATATTCCAAATGCTGAAGAAGAACGCCCCTTCCTTGAGCCAGAATCAGGCAATCGCCCAAATAAGGATAGATTTGTATTCCTTTCAGCCTGAAGAAAGCTATCACTGGAGCCAGAACCTTTGTGAATACTCTACGCAGTAGATGCTTCAAAGGGCAATGCAGAGAACTGATAATGAGAATTCCTAGCTCGAAAACGCAGATATTTTCTGCAAACTAGTCTGATAGGAACATGAAGGTAAGCTTCCTTGAGATCCAAAGTTACCATCCAGTGATCTTTGCCCAGCAGAGGTAAAAGCTGTTGTAACGCCAACATTTTGAACTTGGGAATGTCCAGATAAGTGTTGAGGATAGATAGATCCAAAATTGGTCTCCACGTGGTTCCCCTTTTGGTACTAGGAACAGGCGAGAATAAAATCCTAGGCCCCTTTCTGGCACAGGAACCGCTGAATGGCCCCTATTTGGAATAACAGAGAAATTTGCTTGTGAGCCTCTTTCCTTTGTTGAGGAGGAATGTCTGGCATGCCTTGAAAGGAGGCAAGGTATGGAAATAAAACCTGTAACCGTATGCATGATATCCAATACCCATCTGTCTTGGGTAATTAAACTCCAGTTTTCTTTGAAAAGTGCCAACCTTCCTCCCAAAGGTGCTGCTGCCAGACGAAGATTCTGGCAGCTGAAAAGGCAGGTCATTGGGTCTGTTTACGAAGGACTGACCCCTGCCCTCACCAGAAGACTGAGCAGGTGAACTCCCCTGTTCTAGGCCTAAAAGAACCTTGAGCTCTGCCCCTACCACGCCTAGACCTACCCCTAGACTGGGAATCATAAGCAGGATATGTCCACCCCTTGGTAGGCCAATTTCTACTAAACTCGGAGGCTGAACCTGCAAAAAATCTTTAACAGTCTGCATAGACTTAGCCTTTGTCTTCCATTTTCTTTAGAACTGCTTCCACAGGCGTAACCAAACAAATACATCAGATTGTAAAGGAGCATCTAAAATCCTTTGTCTTCACATGCTCAGCTAAATTTGATCCCTCAGCCAGGCGGCCTGCGGAAGAACGAATCCAGTGGCAGCCACCCTTGAAGAGGCCTGCACAGCATCAAAACCACATTGCAAAGAATGCTTACCCACCTGTTCAGAAACATGAACTAAATCCTGCAACTCTTTACACTCAATACCTTCCGCCAAAGCATCTACCTTAGACTTTAATTGTGAAAGGAGATAATTTTGTATTTCAACATATGAAACTGGCAATTCAAAGCTCTCATGGCCAAAGTGGAAGAAGTATACACTTTCTTTCCCCATCTATCCAAAGCCCTTGCCTCTTTATCTGGAGGAACAGGATTTTCAACAACAGAAGCCTTAACACCTTTAGGCCCCTGTGAAACAGTTTCTGGGTCTGCCCTAGGACTCTTAAAAAGATACTTATGAGCTTCAGGCACCCTATAATATCTATCCGTTTAACTGGAGCAGGAGGCAAAGAATCAGGGTTCAGAGAAGCCTCTGCAAAAACATCCTCCACCACATCTAGAAACAGGAGGTATAGCTAAAGGCCTATGCCGGGTAGAAACAAAAATTCCCTCAGCCTTTCCTGAATCAGAGAAATCCTGACCTTCCCATTTAAAATGCTCCCTCATGGAATGAAGAGTCTCTGAAAAATGAAAAATCCTCAGGGGGAGTAGCTAGAAGGAGTAGAATCATCTACATCAGAATCAGAGTAAGGGGAATACTCTGCAAGTCTTCAGCCAAGACTCAGAAGCATCCGAACACTGCTCAAAACTCCCAAGCTCAGGTTCCACCCTAGGCCTCTTATCAGGAGGGGGCATAGAACCTCTAATTATTGTAATCAAATCTTCTGCCATCTTAAGCATATGCTTCTTAGGTACAGACCCTGAAGAACTAGGGGTAACACCTGAAACAAAACCTGGCCTGCCCCTGGGAGAAGCCTTGGAAACAGCAGGAGGGCCTAACCACCTTAGGAAGGGAGGGGAAGAACAGCTACCTGAGAAGCCCCTTCCGCCTGGCCTACCTCCTGGAGAGGTCACATCTTGCAGTAATAAAGTTTCTCCTGATTCCAAAGAAATTTCTGGCTGAACCTCTGGCTCCACCGAGCCTCTAAAGAACCGACGTCCGCACGGACGGTTCTTCCAGCCTAGGCTTTGCTGTTTTGTCCTTTTTAAGGGGGGAGC
>NW_025050203.1:0-14548 GCF_019279795.1 Protopterus annectens
CTTACCTCCTATTACCTTTATGTACTTTCCTCATATTGTCATAAAATGCCTCAAAGTATGTTAAAATTCTTTACTTGTACATATTCTATGCTTTATTTTGAATTGTGTATTTCTTTTCTATTCATCTGTAATTTATTACCTTTATGTACTTTCCTCTCATATTGTCATTAAAATGCCCAAAGTATTTCTGTGCTTGAAAATTCTTTATACTGTGTACATATTCCTCATGCTTTATTTTTTGAATTGTGTATTTACTTTTCTTTTCATGCGTGTAATTCCTTATGTATTGTGTAAATACTGTTTATTATCATGTTGTTAGATAGCGGAGCTTTTCTCCTCGGGCCTCCACTGAAAATGGGCATGTATCCAGTTGGACTAGCCCGGTTAACAAATGTAAAATAAAATAAATAAATAATTACTTTTCTCACATACCTCAGAGGTGTAAAAAGAAGGTTACTATAGGTTGTGTAGGGTGGTGTACTGTATAGGAGCAACAAATTAAAATATATTACTGAAATCATTCTCTCAATCACATATACATGGGGCTCACTTTGAGGGCTAGGGATGAGGAAGTATGCTATGTATATGCATATCAGCAGTCACTTGAAATATACAACTAAGGCAATTTGAACCTCTGCTTTCATCCCAATCTAACACCAGAGGGATGCATAGGCAGTTACTGTCTTTTATGGAGAGTAAGGGAGGCAGGCAGTATTCTCAGATAGGCTCTGTGCATCCTCACAGCAACTGGCTTGTTAGTTTTATGTGAGCTACTGTTTTGTCAGCTTTGAACATTAAGCCTTAGGCACAACTTGTCTCTTCCTTAAAAGAAACAAAATAAGACTGAAATTCTTTTTCACGATTTTTGTTTAGTCCACCATTGGAGTAAAATGCTGAGAAAATGCTCTAAAATGCATCCCAGACCATATGGCTTCTTGGGCCCTGGCTTATTTCCTACATGGTTATTACTGTGCTGCCTTGGTCAGGAAAGGCCTGTTGAAAGGATGCTAGGAAAACTAAAGCTGAACAGCAGCACTGATTTTTTTTCCTTAATCATAATTTCTGCTCGTCATTATTGGATGAAAAGTTGTGTAAAAAGAAAGAAAAAACTTTTAAATGCACTTCAGAGCATATAAAAGTTATTGTTTCTTGAAAAAGCTGACAGTAAGGCAAAATATGAGAAAAGAACAAAGTAATGTGCATGGTATGAGAAGCCCAAAGGGGGGTTGTCAGTGGGAGGACTGGAGGGTGTAAGGGGGGGGTGTTGAAATGGTAGACCTAGTCATCACTTCATTTAAGTCCAGATCTGTACAAAGAGTTGATGTATCACTGTTGCAACTAAATGCCAGTAACTGTTGCATCCCTTTGTTAGGTCAACAAAGTGTGGTATATAGGCTTGTTGTAATGTAAGAGCTTGTAGCTACTGATCTGTCTGTGCATACTATTCCTAAAAGTTTGCAGCACAAACTAAAAGGTTTCTTAGGAAGGGAGGTTTTGACAGGATGATACTTATACTGGAAGTGCATAGGGGCCCCCAACTTGACATTTATTGGGGGCCCCCAGAGTTCTAACACCAGCCCTGTGAGTACTTGAACTGCTGTACCTTCTCTCCAGTCAACTTCCATGCTGAACTAGATTAGTCCAGATTTCAGGCTTGCTGAATTCAGGACTGTGGTATAGGTTCCGGTGTTGCCCATATCCTTAGTTGGATAGGAGGAAGCTTCACTTTTCACCAGTGAGAGTGGGGAGCTTTGAGCAGCCTATCTGTCCCTGGAGGAGTGGTCTCAGCCCAGAAACTAGTAGCTTATTGGCCATTTTGGGTCAATTCCTATCTCTTTCAGTTTCCCTGCTTTAAAACCCATTTGTGCGGTTTTGCACCAGTATACAACTCAGCACAGCTCCTCATGGTGTCCTGCAGAGTGATACAGGCAACAGAGAGACCTAAGAGAGACTTTTCCAGATTTAAGTATTTTTTTCTCTGTTTTTTGCTCCAACTGCCTTTTCCCACCTAAAAAGTGAGTTTCTAACTGATCTGTGCTTGAAAAAGTTTTAATTGTATTGCCTTCCTGCTTTTTTACAGTTTTGCACTTGTTATATATCATTCTAAGTCATTTTTGTATTGTATAACTGTTGTAGGCTACACACTAAAGTGTGCTAGCCTGTTTATAGCATTTACAATTTTTTCTGTGTGTTTTTCTGCTGTTTCCTGAAAAAAAAAAAAAAATATTCTCTTTCCCACCTTTGATGAAGTCGATTAGTCCAGATGTAACGCTTTCTGAATTCAGGACTGTGGTATAGGTTCCTGTGTTGCCCATATCCTTACTTGGATAGGAGGAAGCTTCTCTGTTCAGTAGTGAGAGTGGGGAGCTTCAAGCAGCCTTATCTGTCCCTGGAGGAGTGGTCTCAGCCAAGAAACTAGTAGCTTATTGGCAGTTTTGGGTCAATTCCTATCTCTTTCATTTTCCCTGCTTTAAAACCCGCATTTGCATGGTTTTGCACAATTTTGTGCATAGCGCAGCACCGCTTAAACGGGTTTCAACTATTCCCGGCTCCACATTGTCTACTCTTCACTTTTTCCCTTAGAACTGTTCTGACTCTCAAAGTAAGCACTCTATTTTCATTCTAAAGCCCTGCACTTACTCTTATAAGTAATCTTATAAGTAAACACTAACAAACTAAAGCACTACACCCTCTCATACTCTTTATAAGTACTAGGCTCCCTATTGGTCCATTCTGATCAGTCAAAAATCAGTTCTTTATACTTATCTGGCATGTCTAAAGGTCAGTTTCAGGTTTACTCTCCAGTCCAGCTAGTGAATCTGGGAATCTTGAGGCAATGTTACAATTACAATTGCCTTCTGTACACAGACCACCCTCTCCTCCTCCCAACAAGCTCAAATATATGTGAGAGATGCAACTATACAGCTAAACTGGAAGCTAAGCTCTCTCAACCCAGGACTGGCACAGTCAGGAGGAGAAGGAAACCACACACACCACAAATCCAGTCTCACATAGACCTATCGTATCAACAAACCAAACACATAAACACACAAAAACATACTCGGAGGCTCTAAATAAAAATCTGCCCAAGCAGCAGAGACCTCCAAAGCAGACCTCCAAGCAACTGCTACCCCACAACAATACCCACGTATCACATATTTCACAAAGTCAGTGTGCCACAGTCACAGCCCTTAAGGCTAAACAACACACATAATACACTTGTAATAGGTGACTCTATTGTCAGACACACTGACGTCCCACTCACCAGACTGAACAAAGAGAAGGTCACTGCCAGGATCTGCCACATAATACATGCACTCAGGTCACTCCAAAGCAAGTACAAATATGACTCCATCATTGTCCATGCTGGTGTGAATGACCTGAGATGTACCTCCCTGGACTATATGAAAACAGACAGAGGAGCTCTCTAATCATGTAGCCCTGGCTGGTATGACCCTGACCTTGAGTAGCATCTTGCCCTCACCAAGAATGATGCCACAGTATAAAGACAAAATTATCAATTTTAACAATTGGCTAAAGTATTGGTGTCATTCAAAGGGGATCCAGTGTCTGTCAGCCTGAGACGACATGCTCGACAAGCCACATTGCTTCACTAGGGACGGCTTGCACCTGTCACCTCTGGGCTTTCGAATACTGGCTAAGGCTCTTACAACCCCCATAGTGCCTTTTTTAGGCAAGGCTCAAAAGACAAACCCACCTCCATAGACAACACAAGGAAAAAAAAACTAAGGGTAATGCTGCTCAACGCCAGAAGTCTAAACCTCAAGATGCACGCACTTGAGGCTCTCCTCACTATGGAGAATATCGATATCTGTGCAGTAACAGAAACCTGGTTCAAGGCTCCCGAGAGCACCCCAGCACTACCAGGTTATACCTCATACCATGCTTTTCGGCCCCAAAACTCGGACCAAATCACAAAAGAAGGGGGTTGTATCCATATTCATCAAAGATACCCACACCTCCAAGTTAGTGGCACTGCACGAAGCATCGGAGACCATCCATGTGCAACTAGCAGTGGGTAGAACTGCCTTTCAGTTTGTAGCCTGCTACAGACCACCCTCCCAAGCTCTGGAACCCCACTCAGCATTCCTGAGAACACTGGAGAATATGAAAGCCTCTCCAAACACCATAATATTGGGTGACTTTAACTACCCAGCCATTGACTGGGAAAACTACTCAAGCCTCAACACCCTAGCCCAACGGTTCCTAGAATTTATAAACTCAAATGTTATGGAACAACTGGTCACCACTCCCACAGGAGGGGACAACATATTGGACCGGGTCATCACCAACATGGGGACTCTATGTTCCACACCAGAGGTAGAACCCTCATTGGTAAGATCAGACCATAAATTAATCTCACTGGACATCCATATCCCGTCCCCACCCCCAGGCAAGGAAACCACGGTGAAAATTTTCTGAAAAGCAAACTTCACACTTCTCAAAACCGAGGTGGAATCCTTCAAAGCCCCTGGGCCAGTGGAAAATACTGCCCAAACTGCAGAATCCTTTACAAATGCATTCTATGGACACCTACAGGAATGCATGGATCGTGCTATCCCAAATAAAACCAAGGCTCACTCCCCCAAAGGCAGGAGACCCGTTTGGTGGACCCAGGCCATAAATAAGCTATACAACAGAAGGAGAAAGCTACTACATGATAGAGCAAAACCCCAAAAAGGGAAGGCATCTCTGATCAAAACTAGCAAGCAACTACGATCCCTCATAAAATCATCCAAGGCCAGCTTTGAAAGAAAAATTGTACAAGACGCTAAAGATAATCACATGGCTTTCTTTAGTTGTGTCAGGAATCTGGGTGGCAGCTACCAGATATGCTCTGAGTTACTGCAAAATGACAAAAAATACACTAAACCCACAGACATTGCCAACATCCTGGCAGACAGGTTTAGTACAAACCCCCCCCTTCCCCCCCAAAAGAGCAAATATCCATCCCAACAGAATGTAGCCTCCCTGGCATCACAGATGCACAGGTGAAAGCTGCCCTCTCAAAAGCAAAAAACACAGCATCAATGGGACTGGACGGTGACCCGGGCTGCGTCTTACACGAGCTCCAAGAAGAACTGAACCCCCTCACATAGTCACTGTTCAATCCTCAGCCTTACTACAGGATATGTACCCAAAGAATGGCGTACAGCAACAGTGGTCCCACTCCACAAAGGTGGTGCCACAACGGACCCTGGTTACTATCGCCCCATAAGCCTGACTAGTCTGGTCTGCAAAGCTATGGAGTGTATCATCATGGAACTCCTAAACAAAGACATTGGGAACATCCAGACACTGGATCCAACCCAATTCGGCTTTAAGGGCAAATCTTGCCTCTTAAACCTAGTTGACTTCTTTGAAACAGTTACTAAGGCCATAGATGAAGGGAAGGTAGTCCACACAGCCTACCTTGATCTTGCAAAAGCCTTTGACACAATACCCCACTCGGGCATCATAAATAAGCTCACCAGCTTAAATATTAACCCCTATGTCACAAGATGGCTTGCAAACTGGCTCAGGGATAGAACTCACATGGTCAGAATTGCAGGTGCCATGTCAGACTCAAAACCAGTTACAAGCGGCGTCCCACAAGGCTCAGTCCTGGGACCTCTCATTTGGCATATACTTCTCTGAGGTACAGGCTAACACAGGAGGACTATGGCTGACCAAGTTCACAGATGACTGCAAACTGGGAGCCATAATCGACTCTCCGGCTGACACAAGTATCCTCCAAAAAGGTCTCACAGAGACAGGTACCTGGTGCCAGAGCCATGGCCTCAAGCTAAATGCCAAAAAGTGCATAGTCATCCCCTTTGGGAAAAACAAAGTGCCCAGAAATTGCCACATAGGTGGTAATCCATTAAGTACGGAAGAAGTAATTAGGGATTTGGGGACCCAAGTAGATAGTAATCTCTCTTTGACAATCACATTGTGAATCATAACTGAATACAATGCCCCATTTGTGATGTACCTTACCTGACACCTGCAACAACTGAAGAGGCCCCAAAAGTACCTCACCAAGAGGATCAAGGGACTCAAACAGATGCCCTATGCAGTTTGGCTAAAGAAACTCCAGCTCTACTCAGTTGCTTACCGCCTACTAAGAGGTGATCTATGCCTGACGTATAAAGCCATGTCCAACCCAGAATTAATGGACATGCTCCACCTCAGGAAATCCAAATCCCTTAGAGCTACACGCTCCAGAGACTTAAACCTCAGCACAGAAATAAATAGGACATGCTGGAGGGACAGATTCATATCCCAGAGGCTGCCCTCACTCTGGAACAGAATCCCAGTCCATGTTAGGCAGAGCCCCTCACTGACCCTCTTGAATAGAAATCTTGACGAGTGGATGGGAGATCGTAAGTTCACCCCTGGGATTCTCTTCTGTGTCCCTGCTAGACAGGGGCACAGTAAACTAACCTTAAAAGGGCTATCTTCTGTGACCTACTCTACAGAGGCACAGTAAACCGATCTAAAAGGGTGGCAAAAGCCAAACACACACTGGCTAGGCTTGTAAATGCCCCAGGGCAGATAGCCTAGTATGAACCTATGAACCTGTGATTTTTTTATTATGATTTTGAGTATTAATTTGCAGACATAGCTAATTCTGTCAGTGACCGAGAAAAAATTTAATCTGTGTATGCTACAGTCATGTTTTAAGGAATACTTAGACACCTCTATATTAAAAAGCATTTTTATAGTATGTTTTACTGTGAAAGTGCTATTCAGATGATAGGAGTAAGGAGAGGGATGAGGGAACACTTTGATGCACCAGGCAGACTGCAAGCTAATCTAATTGATGTGTATTGTCATGCAAAGCTGATTACATTAACTGAACCTTGCTGGGTGGGAAATGTGATACCCTTGCCTAGGTGAGGGCTGGAATATGGGAGGAGTAACTTGAGAAGAAACTTAAGCAGATCAAAGTTGAATGTCTAAAAAAGTCTCATCTCAGCAATGAGCTGGTAGTTTGGGAAGATATTTTCACAGAATGTTTAACACATCAGGAAACACATTTGACAATAAACGTTACTTTCACTGAGGCCTTGTAATCTCGGAAACAGTGGACTCACTCAGCTTGACTCCTTAGTGGTCCTACTTTTTAAACAATCTATGTTGTACCTGTGAACTACAGCATAAACCCAAACCCCCTTAACTTCAGTAACATAAACCTCAACCCCATTGGATACCTCAACGTCAAGCAGTATGACACACTTGTCTAATTTCTAGATTTTATAATATATATTAAATTGTACTAGGGTCATAGGTTACTTTCATGTGAACTGAATAAATCTAAGCAAGTCTTCTGTAATTAGAATGTTTATATGTTAGCACCCCTTTGCATATCTTCAATATTTAGGTTCATAGATTAGTACTAGGCTAACTGCCCTTGTGAGCCATTTAAGCCTAGCCAATTACCCCATGTAAGAATCAAACCCTATATCTTGTGTCTGTAAAGTAAACATCTTACTCTTTATACCAATTTCCCAACTAGCACTGTTTCTGTCTCAGTTTCTCTTATATACCAATAACTGTATAATTATCTTATAACACTGGATCTTCTTGTACTGCTTCTGTACTGCATACTCTGTATATAAATAACTGTGTTAACATATTATGTCTCTGGAGCTTTTCTCCCCCAGCCTTCACTGAAAATGGATTCCTGACCCAGTGGACTTTCCTGGTCAACAAATGTCAATACATTAATAAATTATAGAGAAGATTTTTCTTTAGAAGAAAACAAACTCTCATAAGGATGTCTCCCCCAGGAGGGCATTCAGATTTACAAACAGTATAAAATTAGTAGTGACTACTTCTGTCTGGTACATACTAGTTTGCAATGAGCCAAACTTAAGGAAAAGTTGAAAAATATGATGTTCTTCATCTCACATTGCTGCAGTCCTTACTTATGGGTAGTCCGCTGTCCTCGGTCGGCCCGAATACCAAAGTATTAGGCTGACGTCGGTCATGGGCGCCTAGATCTGACATCAGAGCGTCAGGGTATAAAGGCGCATGACCGACGTCATATCCTCAGTCTTTTTTGCCGCATGGTCCGATGCAGAAGCAGCGTTGCAAGTGCCGTTCGGCGTTCTGAAATTTTTCGTTTTGGAGTTTCAGACCGATACCAAGTTGGGCTAAGTACCGCTGGGGAATATTTTTGTTTTTCTTGCCTCAGTTACTTACCGGATGTCAGAAAAGTGAATAATTGTATTTCTTGTGAAACAGATACCGCATAGGGATTACCACTTTGTATTCCTTGTTTGGGACGGAGCACTAATGAGTCGGGTGTCGGTTTTGTGCTAGGTTTAATAAGCGCACTATAAAACGGAGGTTAGATTGCGCTAGGTTAGTGTTTGGCAAGAGGTGTGATTATAATATGCCATCAGATGTTCCGGCGCCTGCTTCTACTAAGAAGCGCAAAGACAAATCTTTAAAGCCTAGGCAGGATGATTCGTCCGTTTCGACGCCGACCTTTAGAAGCTACAGCTGAACAGGTGGATCCGGCTGAAGTTTCTGTTGAGTCCCAGGAAACTTTGATTCTACAGGATGTGGCCTCTCAGGAGGCAGGTCAGGCTGAAGGGGCCTCTCAGGTTACTATTCTCCCTTCTATGCCTAGGGTGGTTAGGCCTTCTGCTACTGTTTCTAAGGCTCCTTCTAAGGGCAGGTCTGTCTTGCCTTCCTCTGGTGTCAGTTCTGGTTCTTCAGGGTCTGTGCCTAAAAGCACATGCTTAAAATGGCAGAGGATTTGATTACTTTAATTAGAGGTTCTATGCCCCTCCTGATAAGAGGCCCAGGATGGAGCCAGAGTTGGAAAGTTTGGAGCAGGCCTCAGATGATTCAGAGTCTTCTGCTGAAGACATTCAAGATTTCCCTCCTTATTCTGATTCTGATGCAGAGGATTCCACTCCTTCTGCTTCTCCTCCAGAGGATTTTTCATTTTCAGAAACTCTGCATTCCATGAGGAGCATTTTTAAGTGGGAGGACAGGATTACTCTGATTCTCGGAAGAGACTTAGGGAGTTCTTGTTTTACCACAGCATAGACCCTTGGCTATACCTCCGGTTTTGGATGTTGTTTCAGATGTTTTCTCGGAAGCTTCCCTTAATCCAGATTCTGTGCCTCCTGCCCCAGTTAAACCGACAGGTATTACAGGGTGCCTGACGCTCATAAATATCTGTATAAGAGTCCTAGGGCGGACCCAGACACTATCAGTCAAGGGGCTACGGGTGTCACAGCCTCTGTTGTTAAGAATCTGTTCCTCTGGATAAGGAAGCTAGAGCTTTGGATAGATGGGGTAAGAAGGTGTATACCTCTTCTACTTTAGCAATGAGAGCTTTGAACTGCCAGTTTCATATGTTGAAGTATCAGAATTTCCTCCTTTCTCAGCTAAGATCTAAAGTGGATGCTTTGGCAGAGGGCATAGAGTGTAAAGAATTGCAGGATTTAGTGCATGTTTCTGAACAGGTGGGTAAGCACTCTTTGCAATGTGGTTTTGATGCTTTACAGGCTTCTTCTAGGGTGGCGGCCACTGGTTCAGTTATTCGTAGGCACGCCTGGCTTAAGGATCAGAATTTGTCTGAGCATGTTAAGTCTAGAATTCTGGATGCCCCTTTACAGTCTGAAGTTTTGTTTGGTCCTCCTGTGGAGTCAGTCTTAAAGAAAATGGAAGACAAGGCTAAGTCTATGCAGACTGCAGGTACAACCTCCAAAGTTTAGTAGAAATTGGCCTACTAAGGGGTGGACGTACCCTTCTTCTGATTCTCAGTCTAGGGGTAGATCTAGACGTGGTAGGGGCAGAGCTCAGAGTACCTTCAGGCCGAGACAATGGAGTTCGCCTGCTCAATCTGCTGGTGAGGGCAGGGGCCAGTCCTTTCGTAAACAGGCCCGATGACCTGCATTTTCAGCTGCCAGATTCTTCTTGCCTGGCAGCTCCTTTGGGAGGAAAGTTGGCTCTTTTCAAGCAAAATTGGCATTTAGTCACCCAGGACAAATGGGTATTGGACATTATAAACCGAGGTTACAAGTTCTATTTCCATACCATGCCTCCTTTCAAAGGCATGCCAGACGTCCCTCCTCGGCAAAGGATAGAGGCTCAACGACAAATTTCTTTACTTCTTCAAATAGGAGCTATACAGCCAGTTCCTTTGTCAGAAGTGGGCCTAGGATTTTATTCTCGCCTGTTTCTAGTTCCAAAGAAAGGGAACACGTGGAGACCAATTTTGGATTTATCTATCCTCAACACTTACCTGGACATTCCAAAGTTCAAGATGCTGACTTTGCAACAACTTTTACCTCTATTGGGAAAAGATCACTGGATGGTTACTCTGGATCTCAAAGAGGCTTACCTTCATGTTCCTATCAGGCCCAGTTGCAGGAGGTACCTGCGTTTTCGGGCTGGAAATTTACATTATCAGTTCTCTGCATTGCCTTGGCTTATCTACTACTGCGCCCAGAGTGTTCACAAAGGTTCTGGCTCCAGTGATAGCTCTTTTCAGACTCAGAGGAATACAGATTTATCCTTATTTGGACGACTGCCTGATTATTGCACAAGAAAGGGACGAACTTCTTCATCATCTACAGTATGTGATGGCAGTGTTAAGATGCCTAGGGTATTCTGTGAACGAAACAAAGTCCAGTCTAGTACCCTCTCAGGACATGTGCTTTCTGGGTGTGAGACTGAACACAGCTTCCCAGATGGCCTTTTTGACCCCGGACAAACAAAGAAGCCTTTCTCTTTATTTCCATCAAATGTCTCTACGGTCCAGGCTGACTGCAAGGACAGTCCTTGAAGCCTTGGGGTTCATGGCATCTTGCATTCTGGTACTTCCCAATGCCAAATTGCATATGAGGAAGCTTCAATGGTATCTCAAAAATGTATGGACACAGCACTGCCAAGATCTAGACACTGTCATTCAGATAATACCTTGCATTCAGAAGGAGTTTTTGTGGTGGGCTCAGGAATGTCACCTAAACAAGGGACTCTCTGTGACTCGGCCAGAGGCGAGTCAGATTCTAACGACAGATGCCTCGGACAAGGCTTGGGGAGCACACCTCAATGGAAAATGGGTGCAAAACACGTGGCCTGTCAAACTCCAGCATTTGCATATCAACTTGAAGGAAATGTTAGCAGTCCAGTTTGCATTGATGGCTTTCAAAGATTTACTTCACCCAGGGCAGGTGTTGATTCAAACAGACAGCACTACTGTCATGTGGTACATCAACAAGCAGGGGGGAACCCATTCTTACCCTCTTTGCAGGCAAGCAATGATTCTGTGGGAAACTGCTCTCAATCTACACCTCAATCTTCAGGCAAGGTTTCTACCAGGAGCACAGAACTCCTTAGCAGATGTATTGAGCAGACAAACAGTGGATCCTCACGAATGGAAATTGGATCCTCTTGTATTTCAACAGTTGACAGTGTTATGGGGAACTCCAGACATAGATCTGTTCGCTTCTCCACTAAATTACCAGTTGCCAAAGTTTTGCACAAAAATGTTTCATCACACAGCTTGGAAGGTGGACGCTCTATCATTCAGTTGGAACAATCTGCATGTATATGCCTTTCCACCTCTGCCTCTTCTTCCCAAGGTACTTTTGAAGGCCAGACAAGACAAGCCAACCATGATTTTGATAGCACGGATTGGCCTCGACAACACTGGTACCCACTACTGAGGAGTTTAGTACGAGAACCTCCATGGCCTCTGCCTTTGATTCCGCACCTTTTGTCACAAAGAGGACAGTCACTTCCTCAATGTCAAGATTCAGTCTCTGCATCTAACAGCCTGGCATATTCTGTTTTAGACTCTGGAGGGTCTCAGCTTCCACAACAAGTTTTGAATGTTATTTTGGAGGCCAGGAGGCCTAGTACCAGGAAAGTTTACGCTGATAAATGGAGGAGATTTATTATTTGGAGCAAAGGAAAGGACTTTGATGTCTCCAAACCTGATTTAAGTGTTGCTCTTCAATACCTTACTGAGTTATTGGACAAGGGTTTGTCTTTCTCCTCAATAAAGGTCCATGCTGCAGCCATTTCTGCTCACTATGATTGTGACCCTCCTTTATTCTCTCATCCTTGGTTTAAGTAATTTCTTAGAGGGGCAAAGAATATAAGACCCCCACGTAGAGCTCCTACTCCTGCTTGGGATCTCAATTTTGTGTTGGAAAAACTTACTCTACAACCTTTTGAGCCTGCAGCTACTGCCGAGTTAAAGTATTTGTCATGGAAAACTGCTTTTTTGTTGGCCATTACCTCTGCAAGAAGGGTTTCTGAATTACAAGCCCTCATGGCAGTGGAGCCTTTCCTGATTTTTCATAAGGATAGGGTATCTTTGCGTACTAATCCTTCCTTTATGCCTAAAGTGGTTTCTAGTGTGGCCTTAAATCAAACTATTCATTTGCCTACTTTTTATGCAAACCCCCAAAATAAAGGGAAGAAAATTTTGCATACTTTGGATATTCACAGGCAGTTGCGTTATTATTTGAGCAGAACCAAGGAGTTCAGACAGTCTCAGCAATTGTTTGTTTTTTTTTGCTTTGGGTTCACAGGGTAAACCTGTTTCAAAACAAACTATTTCTAAATGGATTGGGTTTTGTATTTCTTTCTGTTATTCCCATCATGGTAAGGAGATTCCTGCTGGAATCAGGCCTCATTCCACTAGGGCTACTGCTACTTCTACGACCTTCTAAGGAAGCTACAAAAGACATTTTGGAGGCAGCTACTTGAGTTCAGTGCATACCTTTTCTAAACATTACCACCTTCCTCTTTATTCTAAGTCTAGGGCTGGATTTGCCACTGCAATTTTACAGGGCATTTTAGCGGCCCCTAATGCTTTATGATTTTTACCATCCTCCCTTTCCGTTGCTTTGGGATTCTACCCATAAGTAAGACTGCAGCAATGTGAGATGAAGAACATAGTACAGTTTTGTACCTACCATAAATGTAGATGTTCGAAGATCCACATTGCTGCAGTCCTATTCTCCTCCTTCCCCACTTTACTTTGACTTGGTGCTATGCTTTAGGTGATGGTTGTTGTTGGGCATGTTTTTGGGAGGTATTCTGTTTTTGGCTGTGGCCTTTCTGGTTTGGCCTTCTGACATCTGGGGCAAGAAAAGACTGAGGATATGACGTCGGTCATGCGCCTTTATACCCTGACGCTCTGATGTCAGATCTAGGCGCCCATGACCGACGTCAGCCTAATACTTTGGTATTCGGGCCGACCGAGGACAGCGGACTACCCATAAGTAAGGACTGCAGCAATGTGGATCTTCGAACATCTACATTTTATGGTAGGTACAAAACTGTACTTTTTTAATTATTTTCCTGTAGTTGTCCTTTATGTTTAAGAAAAACATATATTATTTAGATATGCCGGTAGCGTTGTTACCTCACAGCAAGTGGTTCTCCCGTTCGATTCTCGGCTGGGCTTGGGAGTGCCTTCTGTGTGGAGTCTGCATGTCCTCCCCGCGGTTGGATAGCGTTCGAAAGACATGCATGCGTAAATGAGCGTGCCTTCGTTGAAGGTTGGGCATCGAGCTGGCACCTCAGCGTTTCGTAAAAGTCTACTGCCAATCAGCGGACCGGAGTTCCGCTGTGGCGACCCCTTACCGGGGAAAGCCGAAAGACAAACAACAACAACCCTAAACAAAGCTGCAAAAGGCAACCTTGAAACTATTATGTTTGCTAAAGATGTTAAAAAATGTGCTCATTTGGTAAGGGACAGTATGCATCCCAGCTTTATGTTTAGCAACATAATTCAAAATCAGATGGCAAGGATCAGTAGACTTAACACACAGCATAATACTATGCACTCAGAGCAAATGGCATTCGATTTTAGTAATACTGGAGATCATAAGAAAGCAATACGTCAGTTTAAAAATAAAGTTTTGGAAGAAAGAAATAATAAATTTAAGCCCTTTCGTTTGAAGAAAACAAGAATGACCAAACATTAAAGGCCAAAGATGGTGTTAGCTGTAGGTATATTTTGACCTACGATCAGAATACATTTCACATAAAAAGATTCATTAAAAAGCATTGGTCAATGTTAACACATGTCCCTAAGCTAAGGGAAACGATAAAGGTCCTGAATTTAGTTATAAAAAGCGTGTTATACTTAAAAATAAACTGTTATAAACAGCAGATTAGAACAAAAGAAAATGCTGCTAAGAAAAAAGGGACTTTTAAATGTAATAACTGCACTTTCTAAGGCCGATCGCTGCAGTGCAGCAGTTAGCGTTGCCTCATAGCAAGAGACTCTGGTTCGATTCTCAGCTAGAGTGCCTTCTGTGCAGTGTCTGCATGTCTTCCCTGCAGTCGCATGGGTTTCCTCCGGGTGCTCCATTTTCCCTCCCACATTCTAAAGATATGCAGTAGATGGACTGGATACACTAAATCAGCCCTAGGTGCGAGAGTGTGGTGTGGATGAAATACTGCTGCAGGTACTGTAAACCTTGGCTGGAGATGATTGTCACTATTAAAGTCACACCCTGACCCCAAAAAAAAAGGCCCTGTAAGTTATATATAT
>NW_025050204.1:0-14678 GCF_019279795.1 Protopterus annectens
GATTTATTATTCATGTGTGTGATGGGCCAAAACGATGAACAGTTTATAGTTACTAATGAAGCTGAACCTACAGAATATATATATATATATATATATATATATATATATATATATATAAGCCAAAAGTTCACTGAAATAAATAACTGCCAAATGGATAGAATCTCTGCTGTTGAAACTATCTGGAAGCAGACAAAAATATATCCTTTGTCAAGTTTTCATTCAGAGAAAAACAGCAGGTTAAGGAGATTACTAGAGACCTAGTCTAATTATCTTTAAACAAAACTGCAAAGACTTGATAAATTATGTAAGAAATACAAGTCTAAAAAAATCCTATTTGTGATAAATAAAAATAAATAGATACGGAGGTGTAGGTTAAATGGGAAAATATAAAGATCACTGGGATACCTAAAACAGAGTAAATCTGTTACCATTCAATAGTCATTTAATCCTGTTTCAGCTGTTCATTTTATAATGACAAAATATGGTCTGGAAAAATTGTAGAAGGAGCCAAATCTCATATAGTACTAAAGCTAATGAAAGCAGACCTTCCTCCAGACCAGTTATTATGCAGATAATGGATATTGTGATAAAAGAAGAAAATCATTCCGCTGCATCCAGGGAAATTATGTTTTATATGAAAATTATAAGAAACTGCATATAACCTGATTTCCCATGGATATTGTCTTCCGCAAGAAAATATTCATAACTTAAAAGTGATTAGGAACAAGAAATATGTAAATTCAAACTTTATATTCCCTGCTAAACTACTATGATTGCATTACTAACTTTTGAAACTGCAGTTAAGGTCTTTACTATCCATTAAAAATGCAGTAATGATAATAACTGTTTTAGTTGTACAGCAAAGAGGTCATATGGTCAGCTAATAATTAACATGGGATAAATATAATAAGACAAGTATTTTGTTACATAGATGATTTAATGCATGTCTATTCCAGGGGGGGGTCTACCATTATGGCTTGGATGTGGAAATTCTTCTTATTTTTTAATTTATTTATTTGCCAAAATTGACAATCTTTCAAGCAACTTTCACAATTTCACAAGTAGAGGATGAAATTGTTACAGGTCATTCATATTAGTAGGATGTCAGAGAGTTAAAGAGTTATAAGCAATGCAGTGGTATGCTCTGCTGAAGCTGACTATGCAGTACATTGATGGTCATTACTACAGGGTTAAAAGTAGATGTCTGTCTAGTAAAATATATATAAATTATAGATTTTATCAAAAGTGGACTGTTCATATTTTCACTATAGCATAACAAATCAGTTTATTTGGGCCAAAACTTATTGATACAATAGCAAAGAGCATTTAAATGGCAAATTTATAAAATGAAAGATGACCCCTGTGATCACTTCTGTGTCTCTGCTCGACAGTGGCACAGAAAAATATTTTTCTTGGATGGCGTAAGGCAAGAAACCTTGTTGTCTCGTCTTACATAGGCCCTTGGGCCGATAGCCTAGTACCTCCCTATGACCTTATGAACCTATAATGTTAGTGCCAAGAATTTGTATTCATAGGTTCATAGGTAGGTACTAGACTATCAGCCCTAGGGCCTATACAAGCCTAGCCAAAAAGTTACCCTGGCTTTCGCCACCCAAGAAAATTATTTTCCTGTGCCCCTGTCGAGCAGAGCCACAGAAGTGATCCCCGGGATGAATTTCCTATCTCCCATCCAATCATCAAGATTTTTCTTGAAGAGTGCTAATGAGGAGCTTTGTTTGATATAGATAGGTAGTTTGTTCCAGAGTATGGGGAGTCCCTGAGACAGGAATCTAGCCCTCCAGCATGTTCTGTTTATTGTGGTGGCAAGGTTTAGGTCCCTAGAGCGTGTAGCTCAGAGGGATTGGGATTTCTTTAAGTGGAACATGTCCAACAGCTCTGGGTTTGACATAGCTTTCTATGTTAGGCAGAGATCGCCTCTGAGTAGGTGATATGCAGCTGAGTAAAGCTGGATTTTTCTGAGATGGTCTGCATATGAGATCTGTTTGAGGCTGGTAATTCTCTTTGTGAGGCATTTCTACGACCTTTCCAGTTGTTGTAGATGTCTTCTGAGGTACATACTAAAATGGGCATTGTACTCTATAATAGGTCTAATGAGTGACGAGTAGAGTGAAACAATGACATCTTTTTTCCTGGATGAAAAACCTTTTGTGATGAGGTGTGCCACGTAGAAGGATTTCCTGACTACTGTGGTGATGTGATTATCAAAGGAGACACTACTGTCCATCTGTGTCCCAAGGTCTCTTATCACACTTTCGGTGTTAAGTAGACTACCACCTATGTGGTAGCTCATGGGTACAGAGTTTTTACCAAAGGGGATGACAATGCATTTTTTGGCAATGAGCTTGAGGCCATGGCTTTGACACCAGGCATCTGTCTCAGTGAGGCCCTTTTGTAGGATGTCCAAATCATTAGGAGTTTCAATTATGGCTCCTAGTTTGCAGTCATCTGTGAACTTCATTAGCCAAAGACCTTCTGTTTTAGCCTGTACTTCTGAAAAGTAGATACCAAATAGGAGAGAACCCAGGACTGAACACTGTGTTACTCCACTTGTTACTGGTCTGAAGTCGGATTTGGAGTCTGCTACTTTCATAGTGTGGGTTCTGTCAGTGAGCCAGTTGACAACCCATCTTGTGACATAGGGATTTATACCTAGTTTAATGAGTTTATCTATAATTCCAGAGTGGGGGATGGTGCCAAAAGCCTTGACAAGATATAGATAGACTGTGTGAACCACCTTACCTTCGTCTATGGCTTTGGTGACTGCTTCAAAGAAGTCAATCAGGTTTAGGAGACATGATCTTCCTTTTACAAACCCGAACTGGGTGGGGTCCAGAGTTTGGAGATTACCAGTGTCTTTGTTTATAAGTTCCATGATGATATGTTCCATGGCCTTGCAGACCAGGCTCATTAGGCTAATGGGCTGGTAGTTCCCAGGGTCCATGGTGGCTCCTCCTTTGTGGCGTGGGATAACTGTCACTGTGTGCCATTCACTGGGCACAAAGCCTGAGGTGAGGCTATGATTGAACATGGTCCTTAGATGAGGTGCTAGTTCATTCTATAGTTCATGAAGAATGTAGCCTTGGATGTTATCAGGTCCCATGGATGCTGTGCTCTTGGCTTTAGAGAGTGTGTTTTTTACCTGTGCAGCCATGATTATAGGAGCTTTGCATTCTTCTGGTATAGAGATGGGCCCTTTAGGGGGTGAGGGGGGGGTAAAGTTAGCACTGAACCTATCTGCCAGGATGTTGGCAATGTCAGTTGGTTCTGTATATTTAGTGCCATTGTGCTGTAACTCAAAGCAGATCTGAGGTTTGCCATTGAGATTCTTGACATAGCTATAGAATGCTTTGTGGTTGTCCTTAGAATCAGTGGCAAATTTGTTTTCATAACTAGCTCTGGAGGATTGTATGAGAGATCTCAGTTTCTTACTGAGGCTGACCAGGGAGTTCTTCCAGTCATGGGATTTTTCTCTTTTTTGCAACAGTTTCTTTCTTCTGTTGTAGAGTTTGTTTATGGCAGGGGACCACCAGATTGCCCTCCTTTTTTTGGAGGATAGCATCTTGGTTCTGTTAGGGATAGCATGATCCATGCACTCATGTAAGTGCTTATAAAGTGCATTTGTGTAGGATTCAGCAGTTGTACCTCTATTGTCTGTCTGCATGGGTGTTGTGAAGTTTCCCACTTCTGTCTTAAGAAGCATGAAGTTGGCTTTGGAGAAATTTTTTATGGTGGTTTCCTTAATGGGTGGTGGGGGCGGGATGTGGATGTCTAGGCTGATTAACTTGTGGTTAGATCTGACCAATGAGGAATTGACCTCTGGTGTGGAACACCGGTCGCCCATGCTGGTAATGACCAGGTCTAGGATATTGCTGCCCCTGATAGGGGTGTGGATAAGTTGATCCAAGATGTTGGAATTTATGAATTCTAGAAAACGTTGAGCAAAAGAGTTGGTACATGAGTAGTTTTCCAAGTTAATGGTGGGGTAGTTGAAATCACCCATTATTAGGGTGTTGGGTTGCATCCTAATATTTTCCAGTCTATCAAGAAATGAGGAGTGGGAATCCTGGGACATGGTGGGGATCTGTAGCAAGTTACAATTTGGATTGCAGTCTTGCCCAGAGTTAGTTGCACTTGGATAATCTCGACTGCATTATGCTGAGCATCTAGCCTGGAGGTGTGGATGTCCTTATTGAATATGGACACACCTCCACGTCTAGTGTGTCAGTCCAGGTTAGGTGGCCAAAAGGTGTGGTAAGAATTATAGCCTGGTAATGCAGGGGTGCTCTCTGAAGCCTTGAACCAGGTCTCTGTCACTGCACAGATGTTGATGTTCTCGAGTGAATGCATTTTAAGGTTTAGACTTCTTGTGTTGAGTAGCATTACCCTCAGATTTTGCTTGCTTGTACCTGTTACAGTGGTGAATTTGTCATTTGAACCTTGCCTAAAAAAAGGCACTATAGGGGTGGCAAGAGCCTTAGCCAGTATCCGGAATCCCAAGGGCAACAGGTGCAGCCAATCTCTGGCAAAGCATTGTGGTCTGTCGATCATGTCATCCCAGTCAGACAGATACTGGATCCCCTTAGAATGACACCAGAAGCTTAGCCAATTGTTGAAGTAAGTCATTTTGTCCTTGTACTGTGGTATCATTCTGGGTGATGGCAGGATGCTACTCAGGGCTAGGGTCATACCTGCCTGAGCTATAAGATCGGAGAGCTCCTCCATGTCTCTTTTCATGTAGTCCAAGGAGGTATGTCTCAGTTCATCCACACCAATATGGACAATGACAGAGTCATATTTGTACTTGTTGTGGAGTGACTTGAGTGTGTGTGTGTTATGTGGTGGATCCTGGCAACCAACAGGCAGCTGACAGTAACTTTCTCCTTGTTTAGCCTGGTGAGTGGAATATCAGTGTGCCTGACTATAGAGTCACCTATGACTAGAGTGTTGGGTACATTGCTATGCCTTATGGGCTGTTATTGAGTATCACACTGAGTTTGTGGGCTATGTGTCATTTGGGTTGTGTTGGGGGTGTTTAGGCTGCATGCGTTTCTGCTTTGGAGGTCTCTGTTGCTTGAGCAGATTTTTATTGAGAGCCTCCGCAAATGTAGTTGTTTGTTTTCTTTTGCTATGTGTGTGTTTTGGCAGTGTAGGTTTTGAGGGACTATATGATGAGTGTGGTGTGGTGCAAGTGTTTACCTTCTCCTCTTGACTGTCTAGTCCAGTCTTGGGTGAAGAGAGGTTTGCTTCCAGTTTGGCTATATAAGTGCATCTCTCACAGGTTGTAGTGTTGGGTGGTAGGAGGAGGGGGCTGTCTGTGTACATGAGGCAATTGCTGCATTGCCCCAAGATGCCCAGATTCATCAGGTAGACAGGAGAAAACACCAGGAGCTGACCCTTAGACATGCCTGGATAGGTGCTTATTTATTAAGTACTAAAAACTGTTTTCCTCTAGACAAGTGAGGAAAGTTGAGTGCTTTAGTAATTTGTAGCTTATTTAGTGCTTACAATGAGTTCTGAAGAAGAGCTGAGCTCAAAGAAACAGATTTGAGTGCAAAAACTAAAAACCTGGCTAGTGCTAAGGGAAAATTTGAAGAGCAGACTTTATGGCACCAGGAATAGTTTAACTCTAACTAAGCGGTGATGCATAAAATGTTTTTTTTTTAAATATAACAGTAGCAAATGAGCAAACTGATTTAAACAAATAAACCAATAAAAAGCTAAAAACTGAGCCCCGTTCCAACCGTCTTTGATTAGACAGGTTCTAAATGCACACTCCTGCCACTAGTGTGCAGGAGAACCTTCTCCAAAAAAAGATGGGCTGGATTAGTGCTCAAGTTATACAAACAAAACTAGATTCAGCAGGTCAGAATTTAGTCTATGATGCAACAAACAAGGCATAACAATTTCAGAATGAAACAGTTCAAATAAGCAGGTCACAACAAGCCTTTAACCAGAAACTCCTGGCTCAGAAGGACAGAATCTACCCTCTCCTCACACAAGAGTGCAGCCCACACCATCTTAATGTAAAATAACTGTCCCGAAGCTCAAGTGCTTAAACCAGAACTAATACACTCATAGAATACAGACACTAAGTCTTCAATCAGCAACTCCCAACTTAGAGGGGTGTAAGCTACCTGTCCTGTCACAACAGTGCAGACCACAAACCTTCTTAATAAGTTCATAGGTTGGTACTGGGCTATCTGCCTGAAGGCATATATTAACCCAGCCACATTGTGTGGTATTCTCCGCCCCTTTAGTAGTTCCCTAGACTCTTGTACTAGCAGCTAGTACCCTTGGCCACTATCTAGTAGTGCTGTTGGTGTGATCCCAGGTGTGAACTTTCTGTTACCCATCCACTCATCAAGGTTCCTCTCGAAGAGTGATAGTGAGGGGCTCTGTCTTATGTAGATCGGGACCCTGTTCCATAGTAAGGGAAGTCTCTGCAAAGGGAATCTATCCCTCCAGCATGTTCTATTCATTGTTGTGTTGAGGTTTATATCCCTAGAGTGTGTAGCTCAAGTAGATTTGGTTTAGCTAAGATGGAGCATGTTCAAGAATTCTGAGTTGGACATGGCTCTGTATGTTAGACAGAGATCGCCTCTGAGAAAGCGGTATGCAACAGAGAACAGTCTTAGCTTTTTCAATCGTGCTGCATGAGGCCAGTAATCCTCTTGGTTAAGTACCTTTGTGGTCTCTCCAGCTGTTGGAGATTTCTAGCCAGGTACATTCCAATTGGTGCATTGTACTCAATAATGGGTCTGATGAGGGAAGAGTAGAGGGGCACCATTACATCCTTAGATCTTGATGTGAACCCTTTCGTGATCACATGGGTCACATAGAAGTATTTTCTAACCACTTTGGCAACATGGTTATCAAAGGAAAGATGACTATCTACTTGGGTCCCTAGATCTCTTATTTCTTCTTCAGATTTCAGGGGATTACCTCCTATGCTGTAGTTTGTGGGTACTCTTTTCCAAAGGGGATTAATATGCCTTTTTTTTGCATTTAGCTTGAGACCATGGCTTTGACACCATGCATCAGTCTCATTTAGGCCCTTCTGGTGGATCTCCATGTCGGCCAGAGACTCTATTACAGCACCCAGTTTGCAGTCATCTGCAAACTTAGTCAGCCACAGCCCTTCCATGCTTGCCTGTACTTCTGAGAAGTATATGCCAAACAGGAGGGGCCCCAGGACAGAGCCCTGAGGCACACCACTCGTGATTGGTCTTGACTCGGACATAGATCCCGCTACTCTTACTTTAATGTAAAACAACTGGTCTAAAGCCCAAGTACTTCAACCAAAGGCTTAGAATAACAGTTACAATTTAATAAGACTACTAACAAGCAGTAATAAATGCAGCAGAATAAGTGCAATAAAGTATTCATAAATAATAATTCATAAATACAGATATAATAGGATAATAAAATCATATTAATAAATAATACAGATATAATAGGATCATAAAATCGATAAATAAATAAATAAATAAATAAATAACACATATTTTTAGAATTATTCCATTGTTGAATAAATCACTGTTGAACTACCTGTTTAATAGCTGCATTGGGAAGGGGATTTCAATTCTCATCTGGGAAGGAAGAGATCACCACATGTCATACATAAGGTACACAAAGGAAGTTAAAGCAGAATACTTCAGATAATCACAAGAAATCTGCTGGAACAGTAGAGGGGTCAGGATGATAGATACATAGCAATAATTCATTTCAAGGCTTTACTGTTAAGAACTAAAACCTTAAAATTATACTTAGAGATCAAAAGCAGCCTATGGACATGATGAAGGCTGGGTGTTTTTTTAAGGGCATGGCTAGATACCAAAGTAGGTAAGTGTACAACTGTGTTTTGTTCAGCTCACAAGTGGCCCTGTCACTACTGCCATGTCCCAAACAAAGAAAACAGAAATAATGCAAATGGAAAGTCACCAAAGCGTGCGATTATGGAAGAAATCTGGTGATATGAGCAAAGAAAACAGAAACCATGTAAATGGAAAGTCACCAAAGCATGCAATTATGGAAGAAATCCGGTGATATGAGCAAAGCAAACAGATATCGTGTAAATGGAAAGTCACCAAAATGTGCAATTATGGAAGAAATCTGGTGATATCAGCAAAGAAAATAGAACTAATGTAAATGGAAAGTCAGCAAAATGTGCAATCATGGAAGAAATCCAGTGATATGAGCAAAGAAACCAGAAATAACGTAAATGGAAAGTCAACAAAACATGCAATTATGGAAGAAATCCGGTGATATGAGCAAAGAAAACAGAAATAACGTAAATGGAATGTCAAACAAACGTGCAAATATGGAAGAAATAGGTGATATGAGCAAAGAAAACAGAAATAATGTAAATGGAAAGTCAACAACAAAACGTGCAATTATGGAAGAAATCCGGTGAAATGAGCAAAGAAAACAGAAATAACGTACATGGAAAGTCAACAAAACATGCAGTTATGGAAGAAATCCGGTGATATGCTCAAAGAAAACAGAAATAACGTAAATGGAAAGTCAACAAAACGTGCAATTATGGAAGAAATCCGGTGATATGAGCAAAGAAAACAGGAATAATGTAAATGGAAAGTCAAGAAAATGTGCAAATATGGAAGAAATCCGGTGATATGAGCAAAGAAAAAAGAAATAATGTAAATGGAAAGTCAACAAAATGTGCAAATATGGAAGAAATCCGGTGATATGAGCAAAGAAAACAGAAATCATGTAAATGGAAAGTCACCGAAACATGCAATTATGGAAGAAATCCGATGATACGAGCAAATAAACCAGAAATCATGTAAATGGAAAGTCACCAAAGCATGCAATTATGGAAGAAATCTGGTGATATGAGCAAAGCAAACATAAATCGTGTAAATGGAAAGTCACCAAAACATGCAAATATGGAAGAAATCCAGTGATATCAGCAAAGAAAACAGAAATAATGTAAATGGAAAGTCAGCAAAATGTGCAATTATGGAAGAAATCCAGTGATATGAGCAAATAAAACAGAAATAACGTAAATGGAAAGTCAACAAAACGTACAATTATGGAAGAAATACAGTGATATGAGCAAAGAAAACAGAAATAATGTAAATGGAAAGTCAACAACAAAACGTGCAATTATGGAATAAGTCTGGTGAAATGAGCAAAGAAAACAGAAATAACATACATGGAAAGTCAACAAAACGTGCAATTATGGAAGAAATCCGATGATATGCGCAAAGAAAACAGAAATAACGTAAATGGAAAGTCAACAAAACGTGCAATTATGGAAGAAATCCGGTGATATGAGCAAAGAAAACAGAAATAACGTAAATGGAAATTCAAAAAAACGTGCAATTATGGAAGAAATCTGGTAATATGAGCAAAGAAAACAGAAATAATGTAAATGGAAAGTCAACAACAAAACGTGCAATTATGGAAGAAATCCGGTGAAATGAGCAAAGAAAACAGAAATAACGTACATGGAAAGTCAACAAAACATGCAGTTATGGAAGAAATCCAGTGATATGCGCAAAGAAAACAGAAATAATGTAAATGGAAAGTCAACAAAACGTGCAATTATAGAAGAAATAGGTGATATGAGCAAAGAAAACAGAAATAATGTAAATGGAAAGTCAACAAAACGTGCAATTATGGCAGAAATCCGGTGATATGAGCAAAGAAAACATAAATAAAATAGATGGAAAGTCAACAAAACGTGGAATTATGGAAAAAAATCTGGTGATATGAGCAAAGAAAACAGAAATAACGTAAATGGAAAGTCAACAAAACGTGCAATTATGGAAGAAATCCAGTGATATGAGCAAAGAAAACAGAAATAACGTAAACGGAAAGTCAAGAAAATGTGCAAATATGGAAGAAATCCGGTGATATGAGCAAAGAAAAAAGAAATAATGTAAATGGAAAGTCAACAAAACGTGCAAATATGGAAGAAATCCGGTGATATGAGCAAAGAAAACAGAAATCATGTAAATGGAAAGTCACCGAAACATGCAATTAGCGAAGAAATCCGGTGATATGAGCAAATAAAACAGAAATCATGTAAATGGAAAGTCACCAAAGCATGCAATTATGGAAGAAATCCGGTGATATAAGCAAAGCAAACATAAATCGTGTAAATGGAAAATCACCAAAACGTGCAAATATGGAAGAAATCCAGTGATATCAGCAAAGAAAACAGAAATAATGTAAATGGAAAGTCAGCAAAATGTGCAATTATGGAAGAAATCCAGTGATATTAGCAAAGAAAACAGAAATAACGTAAATGGAAAGTCAACAAAACGTACAATTATGGAAGAAATACAGTGATATGAGCAAAGAAAACAGAAATAATGTAAATGGAAAGTCAACAACAAAACGTGCAATTATGGAATAAGTCTGGTGAAATGAGCAAAGAAAACAGAAATAACGTACACGGAAAGTCAACAAAACGTGCAATTATGGAAGAAATCCGATGATATGCGCAAAGAAAACAGAAATAACGTAAATGGAAAGTCAACAAAACGTGCAATTATGGAAGAAATCCGGTGATATGAGCAAAGAAAAGAGAAATAACGTAAATGGAAATTCAAAAAAAGTGCAATTATGGAAGAAATCCGGTAATATGAGCAAAGAAAACAGAAATAACGTAAATGGAAAGTCAACAACAAAACGTGCAATTATGGAAGAAATCCGGTGAAATGAGCAAAGAAAACAGAAATAACGTACATGGAAAGTCAACAAAACGTGCAGTTATGGAAGAAATCTGGTGATATGAGCAAAGAATACAGAAATAAAATAGATGGAAAGTCAACAAAACGTGCAATTATGGAAAAAATCTCGTGATATGAGCAAAGAAAACAGAAATAACGTAAATGGAAATTCAAGAAAATGTGCAAATATGGAAGAAATCCGGTGATATGAGCAAAGAAAAAAAAATAATGTAAATGGAAAGTCAACAAAACGGGCAAATATGGAAGAAATCCGGTGATATGAGCAAAGAAAATAAAAATAATGCAAATGGAAAGTCACCGAAACGTGGAATTATGGAAGAAATCCAGTGATATGAGCAAAGAAAAGAGAAATAATGTAAATGGAAAGTCACCAAAACGTGCAATAATGGCAGAAATCCTGTGATATGAGCAAAGAAAATAGAAATAATGTAAATGTTAAGTCACCAAAACGTGCAATTATGGCAGAAATCCTGCGATATGAGCAAAGAAAATAGGAATAATGTAAATGTAAAGGCACGAAACAGTGCAATTATGGAAGAAATCCAGTGATACGAGCAAAGAAAACAGAAATAATGTAAATGTAAAGGCAGAAAACAGCGCAATTATGGAAGAAATCCAGTGATATGAGCAAAGAAAACAGAAATAATGTAAATGTAAAGTCAACAAAACGTGCAATTATGGAAGAAATCCTATGATTTGAGCAAAGAAAAAAGAAATAATGTAAATGTAAAGTCACCACAATGTGCAATTATGGAAGAAATCCGGTGATATGAGCAAAGAAAACAGAAATAATGTAAATGTAGTCATGAAAATGTGCAATTATGGAAGAAATCTGGGTATATGAGCAAAGAAAACCGAAATAATGTAAATGGAAAGTCACCAAAATGTGCAATTATGGAAGAAATCCTGTGATGTGAGCAAAGAAAACAGAAACAACATAAATGGAAAGTCACCAAAATGTGCAATTATGGAAGAAATCCGGTGATATGAGCAAAGAAAACAGAAATAATGTAAATGTAAAGTCAACAAAACGTGCAATTATGGAAGAAATCCTATGATTTGAGCAAAGAAAACAGAAATAATGTAAATGTAAAGTCACCACAATGTGCAATTATGGAAGAAATCCGGTGATATGAGCAAAGAAAACAGAAATAATGTAAATGTAGTCATGAAAATGTGCAATTATGGAAGAAATCTGGGTATATGAGCAAAGAAAACAGAAATAATGTAAATGGAAAGTCACCAAAACGTGCAATTATGGAAGAAATCCTGTGATGTGAGCAAAGAAAACAGAAACAACATAAATGGAAAGTCACCAAAATGTGCAATTATGGAAGAAATCCGGTGATATGAGCAAAGAAAACAGAAATAATGTAAATGGAAAGTCACCAACACGTGCAATTTTGGAAGAAATCCTGTGATATGAGCAAAGAAAATAGAAATAATGTGAATGGAAGGTCACAAAAAAGTGCAATTATGGAATAAATCCCGTGATATGAGGAAAGAAAATAGAAATAATGTAAATGGAAAGTCACCAAAACATGCAATTATGGAAGAAATCCGGTGATATGAGCAAAGAAAACATAAATAACGTAAATGGAAAGTCAACAACAAAATCTGCAATTATGGAAGAAATCTGGTGAAATGAGCAAAGAAATCAGAAAAAAGTACAAGGAAAGTCAACAAAACGTGCAGTTATGGAAGAAATCCGGTGATATGCGCAAAGAAAACAGAAATAATGTAAATGGAAAGTCAACAAAACGTGCAATTATGGAAGAAATCCAGTGATATGAGCAAAGAAAACAGAAATAACGTAAATGGAAAGTCAACAAAACGTGCAATTATGGAAGAAATCCGGTGATATGAGCAAAGAAAACAGAAATAATGTAAATGGAAAGTCAACAAAACGTGCAATTATGGAAGAAATCCGGTGATATGAGCAAAGAAAACAGAAATAACGTAAATGGAATGTCAACAAAACGTGCAATTATGGAAGAAATCCAGTGATATGAGCAAAGAAAACAGAAATAATGTAAATGGAAAGACACCAAAACGTGCAATTATGGAAAAAATCCTGTAATATGAACAAAGAAAATAGAAATAATGTAAACAGAAAGTCACCAAAACGTGCAGTTATGGAAGAAATCCTGTGATATGAGCAAAGAAAACAGAAATAATGTAAATGTAAAGTCACCAAAACGTGCAATTATGGAAGAAATCCTGTGGTATGAGCAAAGAAAATAGAAATAATGTAAATGTAAAGTCACCAAAATGTGCAATTATGGCAGAAATCCTGTGATATGAGCAAAGAAAATAGAAATAATGTAAATGTAACGTCACCAAAATGTGCGATTATGGAAGAAATCCCGTGATATGAGAAAAGAAAATAGAAATAAGGTAAATGTAAAGTCACCAAAACGTGCAATTATGGAAGAAATCCTGTGATATGAGCAAAGAAAACAGAAATAATGTAAATGGAAAGTCACCAAAACGTGCAATTATGGAAGAAATCCAGTGATATGAGCAAAGAAAACAGAAATAATGTAAATGGAAAGTCACCAAAATGTGCAATTATGGAAGAAATCCGGTGATATGAGCAAAGAAAACAGAAATAATGTAAATGGAAAGTCAAGAAAATGTGCAATTATGGAAGAAATCCGGTGATATGAGCAAAGAAAACAAAAATAATGTAAATGGAAAGTCAACAAAACGTGCAATTATGGAAGAAATCCAGTAATATGAGCAAAGAAAACAGAAATAATGTAAATGGAAAGTCAACAAAATGTGCAATTATGGAAGAAATCCGGTGATATGAGCAAAGAAAATAGAAATAATGTAAATGTAAAGTCACCAAAGTATGCAATTATGGAAGAAATCCGGTGATATGGGAAAAGAAAATAGAATAATGTAAATGTAAAGTCACCAAAATGTGCAATTATGGAAGAAATCCAGAGATAGGAGCAAAGAAAACAGAAATAATGTAAATGGCAAGTCACCAAAATGTGCAATTATGGAAGAAATCCGGAGATATGACCAAAGAAAACAGAAGTAATGTAAATGGAAAGTCATCAAAACGTGCAAATATGGAAGAAATCCGGTGATATCAGCAAATAAAGCAGAAATAATGTAAATGGCAAGTCACAAAATGTGCAAACATGGAATAAATCTGGTGATATGAGCAAAGAAAACAGAAATAATGTAAATGGCAAGTCACCAAAACATGCAAATATGGAAGAAATCCGGTGATATGAGCAAAGAAAACAGAAATAATGTAAATGGAAAGTCAACAAAACGTGCAATTATGGAAAAAATCCAGTGATATTAGCAAAGAAAACAGAAATAATGTAAATGCAAAGTCACCAAAATGTGCAATTATGGAAGAAATCTGGTAATATGAGTAAAGAAAACAGACATAATGTAAATGCAAAGTCACCAAAATGTGCAATTATGGAAGAAATCTGGTAATATGAGTAAAGAAAACAGACATAATGTAAATGGAAAGTCACCAAAATGTGCAATTATGGAAGAAATCCGGTGATATGAGCAAAGAAAACAAAAATAATGTAAATGGAAAGTCAACAAAACGTGCAATTATAGAAGAAATAGGTGATATGAGCAAAGAAAACAGAAATAATGTAAATGGAAAGTCAACAACAAAACGTGCAATTATGGAAGAAATCCGGTGATATGAGCAAAGAAAACAGAAATAATGTAAATGGAAAGTCAACAAAACGTGCAATTATGGAAGAAATCTGGTGATATGAGCAAAGAAAACAGAAATAATGTAAATGGAAAGTCAACAAAATGTGCAATTATGGAAGAAATCCAGTGATATGAGCAAAGAAAACAGAAATAACGTAAATGGAAAGTTAACAAAATGTGCAAATATGGAAGAAATCCGGTGATATGAGCAAAGAAAATAGAAATAACAAAAAA
>NW_025050205.1:0-13945 GCF_019279795.1 Protopterus annectens
TTATACTTACTATACACTATCATTAACATTATGTGTTGCATTATATTTATATATATATATATATAGTTACTATACACTATCATTAACATTATGTTGTGCATTATATTTATATATATATATATATATAGTTACTATACACTATCATTAACATTATGTTGTGCATTATATTTATATATATATATATATAGTTGCTATACAGTATTGTTAACATTTGTTCCATTATATTTATATATATATATATATATATATATATATAGTTACTATACAGTATTGTTAACATTTGTTCCATTATATTTATATATATATTTATAGTTACTATACAGTATCTGTTACATTATTTTCTGTTGAGCTGCAATGAGCTTATTTAGCTTAAATAGGAACTTTCTTGAGACAGTGGTAGACGCTATTAGGTATAGGATGGGTGAGAGACATTCTACTAGCTTGTTATAAACAAAATAATTAGGTTATGGTGACATTTATTTATTTATTTTATTTATTTATTTTACATTTGTTTACCAAGATAGTCCGACTGGATATATGTCCATTTTCAGCAGAGGCCCGGGGAGAAAGCTCCAAATAACAAAATTACAAAGATAACATTTAAAAATATAACAAAGTATAAAAATAACATTTACAACAAAGAATAAAAACAAAGTGATTATATACAATGGTTCATTGTGTTCCCTAATAAGGACACACAATTCATATGGTCAGACACAATTAAAGGCAGGAAACATTAGATAGCATACGGAGCTTTGTGACATAGTTACCTGTTCGATATTTAGAGATTCATCTTTCAGTATTTAACTTAATCAGGGTTGGTACACAGGCAAAGCCAGTTCATTTTGAGATACTGTTTGAGGTTATTTTTGAATAGACCTATGGAGGATTGTAGGGTTATATGGTTTGGCAATGAAATCCAACAAAGTTGGCAAACAGGGATTAACCAGCAGCATTGTTAGCTTTGTGGGTTTGGACGAGTAGCATGTTGGCTGGTCGCAGGAATCTCAAGTTGCTATAGGGCTTAATGATATTTATAAGTGAGGGGGTATCCTCAGGGTGGTACAAAATTTTGTGTGCTATTAGGGGTTGATTGAATTGAATTAGACTGGGTAGTTCTAGCCACTCTAGTTGTTTCATGTTCTGCCAGTGGTGGGTTCTGTAAGTGGAGCCAGTGGCAAATCTGGCAATATGATTGTAGCTATGGGAGAGCTTGCAGTTTTAACCAGTGGGGTTAAAAATGTTTTGTTCCTATGCAGTGATCCAAGCTTCTTATTGATGGTCTGTAGGGTTTTGGTTGACCTGTAGGTCAAATTTAAGATTATTGTCTATAATAACCCCTAGAAGTTTAGTGTGTTGATCTCGGGAGATAGTCGTACCATTGTTAGACGTGACAGAGAATGAAATTATGGCAGATCTGCTAGTGGGGGTGAAGAGTAGAAGTTTAGTTCTACTGAGGTTCAGCAGTAGGTGTTGGTTGGTGAGCCAGTTCTCAATAGTGTTGAATGTATTTTGGGTTAGGGTTTGCAGTTTGGATGGGGAGGTGGTTGACCAGATCAGAGTGGAATCATCTGCATATTGAATGCAGGTAGCTTTAGGGATAGCAGTATGAAGGCTGTTGATAAAAATAGAGAAGAGTAGTGGACCTAGTGTGGAGCCTTGAGGGACACCAAGTGTGAGAGGTAGCTGGCTGGAGAGTTTGCCCTGCCATGATACTGCCTGTTGTCTACCAGTCAGGTAGGACTGGAACCACCGGACTGCCAGCTGATTGAGGGAAATAGATTGTCTACCAGTCAGGTAGGACTGGAACCACCGGACTGCGTGCTGCCAGTCAGGTAGGACTGGAACCACTGGACTGCATGCTGACAGTCAGGTAGGACTGGAACCACTGGACTGCCGGCTGATTGAGGGAAATAGATTGTCTACCAGTCAGGTAGGACTGGAACCACCGGACTGCGTGCTACCAGTCAGGTAGGACTGGAACCACTGGACTGCATGCTGCCAGTCAGGTAGGACTGGAACCACTGGACTGCGTGCTGCCAGTCAGGTAGGACTTAAACCACTGGACTGTGTGCTGCCAGTCAGGTAGGGCTGGAACCACCGGACTGCGTGCTGCCAGTCAGGTAGGGCTGGAACCACCGGACTGCGGGCTGCCAGTCAGGTAGGACTGGAACCACTGGACTGCCGGCTGATTAAGGTAAATAGATTTGAGGGAGATAATGAGAAGGTCATGGCTGACTGTGTCGAAGGCTTCTGATAGGTCAAGAAAGAGGGCGGAGGATAGCCTATTGTTATTCCTATTTTGGTTCATGGTGTTAGTAAAGGAAAGGATGGCCAAGGTCACGCTATGGTTTGGCCTGAAGCCATGCTGGGAGTTAGATAGCAAGTTATTCTGTATAAGGTACTGCATTAGTTGCTTGTGTACACATTTCTCCATTATTTTGGCTAGAGGCGAAAGAATAGTGATGGGTCTATAGTTGGATATGTCTGTAGAACTTCCACCTTTGTGGAGTGGGATAATGTGGTATATTTTCCAGAGGGAGGGGAAAGTGCTTTTGGATAAAGTTCTGTTGACTAGGATAGATATGGGATATGCAATGGCATCTGCCACTATTTGTAGGTACTCTGCAGGGAGGAGGTCAGCAGCGAGAGTGCTAGGTTTTAGTTTTTTTATAAGTGTTTTGATAAAACTAGTGGATACCAGTTGGAAGCTAAATTGGGGATGATTGGTGGGTTGGTTAGGGGAGTGATTTAGTGTTGTGTGGGTTAGTTGATTTGCTAGGTATTGTATTGTTTCAGTGAAAAAGTTATTATAAGTGGCATCTATGGTCTCAGGGGGGCTATGTGTGTAGTTAGCTGGTGCTGGGGTGGTAGAATAACCTGGATATAGAAGTTGATTTAAGCCTGCAAAGAACTCTTGAGGGTGGTTTTGGTGTTTTTGTTAGAGATTTTGGTAAAAGCTTTTTTTGTCTAGTAAAATAGATTTTTTAGTATCGTTCCTGAGTTGACGATATTGTAAATGGTCAAGTGGGTCTTTAGTTGATCTCCAGCTGGCCCAGGCTTTGTTCCTAGTTTTGATTTTAGATTTAGTATCCTTTGTGAGCCATGGTGCTGTATTTGATCTAGATTTTATTGTACGTGCTGGAGCATGGGAATCAAGGATGCTTAGGAATTTAGTGCTGAAGCACTATAGTGCTGTAGCCCCTTCTAGTGGTAGATTTTTTAGTTTTGACCAGTCAACTGCTTTTAGTTCATTTAGAAAAATAGGAGCATCAAAGTTTTTCCTATTTCTAAGTATTTTATATTTGGTCTGGTGGGGGTTTCCTGCCTTATGTTTTATGATATAGGTTTGTAGATGGTCACTAAGGTCATCAGAGAGAGTGCCAGCTGTGTATTGTTGGGGTTGGTTATTAACTAGAGTCCAGTCTAGAATGCTTTCCCTGTTGGTTGGTTTGTTTATCCTGTTGGGAGAGGTTATGGTCTGTTTAAACCCAGATAGGTTTATTGGGGTGTAGGAGGGGGTTCAGAGGAGCAGGGGTACTAGTCGGTGTTGAAGTCACCAAGAACTACTGTTTCTTGGGGATAGGTAGTCGATAACCAGTGAAGGATATCCTCCAGAGTATTTAAGTTGTTGGCTGGCAGAATATAAGCACATATGATGTTCAAGCATTTGTTATGATTGATCTTTAGTTTGGTTATGAGGAGTTCTGCATTATTGAATTGGGGTGGTTGAATGGCTTCTCTATTAACAGTTAGAGTATTTTTGTATAGGACTGCTATCCCACCTCCTTTCTTTGTAGTGTGGTCTAACCAGTGAATATTGTATCCAGGATGTAATATCTTATTGTCAGTAGTATTAGGTTTTAGCCAGGTTTCCATAAGGCACATAATGTCTGGGGAGTGAGTTGCTAGGAGGGCATGTAGGTTGTGAATCTTATTGTTAATACTTCTAATATTCAGGTGAAATGCTAGGTGGGAACTAGTGGAAGTAGAAAGGGGTAGCTTGACTGTGGGGGTTGTGGAAGGAGAGTGAGGGTTATTAGGTGTGAGTGGGCCAGGGTGGATGGGCCGGGGTTGGGATGAATGTCTCCATGTATTATAAGGTTATACTGACAGGATACTCTTAGCTTTAGGAGTTTGTTTATAAGTTTTATATAGTCTTTGTTTTTAGGATTAAGTTTTGTGGCTCTACAGGGGTGATAGTTTGTTGATGGTGGTAGATTTGGTGTGTTGGGGATGGTAAAGTGATTGGTCTTATGTGTAAAGTTGTGGGCAGCTGTTTGACCATTTGGGTAGTGAATACTATGGTCAAGTTCTTGTTCTTAAGCAGTCTGCATTTTGTTGGGGGGATGGGCTAATTTTGATTGTTGATTGAGATTACAGGGTATAGAAGTATCGGATGGAAGGAAATGGGTCAAGGGGGGAGGGCTGTTCAGAGATGTATGAGGCTCTGATTGGTACTAAGCTCGAGGGAGTGGTCAGTTTAAATTTAGCAGTAGTGGGGGCGAGTGGGGATTGGAGGCAGGGAGTGGAGCAGGGCTAACACTGACTCCAAGTATTTCCCAAGGCTTTGGTATGTATGGATACAGGGAATATATGTTGAACTATGTTAAACTAACTTCTGGCTCTAAGTTTAAAGTAGTTGTATTTTTGCAACAATTTATGCACTATGCATTTGTATCTAGTTATAACTTCACTAGGCATGTATGGTCTCTTGCCAGCATTTTTTTACAATAACTCTCAACTCCTTTTCAGTGCCAGATAATGGAACTTGATTTACCAACCTGAAATGTTAAAGGTATCTAAAGCCTTTTTTTTTCACTTGATCTTTAAATGAAATCTACCATTGCCTTTAGGCAAGAAACATACATAATGGGTAATCACTGGAACATTATCAACAGACAGTCTGGTTGCAAAGGTTTCAACAGCAGGGACATATAAAAACAAAGAGATGTGACTGTTTTGATAAAAAAAAATTCAACCAATATTACCCTCTAACCATAGAAAAGTTATTTAATGATGAAGATGCTGCTGGTTGCTGAAACCAAAGTCTGATTAATGCACTGAACTTTGCAGACTAAATTAACTTTTGTGCAGTTACTAATAAAATAATTTGTCTGTGTATCAGATAACATGTATGATATTGTCACAGCTTACAGCTTTAATGTAATAAGTTTAGTTTTACAAGGCATGCATGAGGTATAGCTTTTATTCTCCAGTTACCTCAGAACAAACATGTTTCTACATGTACCAGATCTAACTAAAATCAGATCTAACACCATACACTTTATATATATATATATATATATATATATATATATATATATATATATATATATATATTTGTACCATTTGGATCTTGTTCATGAAACAGTCTGTTGATGTTAATAGTATTGGAATTCGTTTGATGTCATGCAGTCTGTTGATAAGCTACTTTGTGTTCTGTTTCAAGGTGAATCATGTGACAACCTTAAACTTTTAGGGAGTCATTCATATTAGGAAATTGCTTCTGTCTCTGATCCTCCCTGCACCTAGGTTGCTTACCTGTAATTCTCCTTAAAGCTTGTACCAGGCATAGAATGTTAGTATTACACACAGTTGTAATTCTCCTTGAAGCTTGTACCAGGCACAGCATTTAGTATTACACATAGTTGGATGCCTTTTATTTTCTACATATTGTTTAATTTTCATAACCTTAAGCCTAAAAAAAACTATGATATCTGTACATGTGTACAGCATACAGATCCAGTTCTTTTATCATGTTGTAAGGACTTACACTGTCTTCAAAATGAGGTACTACTTGACACAATTACCTACTCCCTAGCAAAGTTGTTTACCAAAATATGAAAAAAATCATAATTTCCATAACCTGAGTCCTAAACAAACTGCAGTATCTGTATATGTGTACAACATATAGACACAGTTTTTTTAACATGTTGTATGTACTATTGTCTTCAAAATGAGATATTACTTAGGACATTGACAACTTCACTAGAAGAGTTATTTGCCAAAATATGAAAACATGTAATAACTTTCATTACCTAAGTCCTAAACAAGTTGAATCACAAATAGCTTAATGAAATATGATGTAAATAGGACATATTGTTGAGGTCCACCTTATGTTTATGTTGTTAGAAAGAATGCATAAATGAGAAAACAGTTTTTTTCTGATGATTCAAAAGCAAGTGTTCTAAGTGTACCTCTTGTTAAACAATTTATCGTGGGGAGATCATTTTGGAATGTTGTGTGGTAGAAGAAAAGGGGAAACTATGCTAATGGTTCACTCTCCAAAGTCTAAATACAATAGAGAAAGCAAAGCAGACAGCAGCGGGCTTAATTAAATGAATAAACAAACCAACAGACAGTTTCAGGTGAATACAGAAGGATGAGGAAATGGTATTAGCAACAAATAAGTGCCCCTTCATAGCAAGAGAGACTTTTCACTTTCCATTTATGAACTCAAGAGCTGTCATTACTAGTCCCTTGCCCTACCCAATGCAGTAGAAATAAGTGGCAGCTTTTCCTTCGAACTAAGCCTGTGACAGTTAATACTATACGATTACTGAAAAGTGGTAGCATCAGAAAAGAATTCAACACTGTTTTGCAGCAAACCAGTAGCGGGGCCCATCATTTTTACTATACAACAACGAATTGCCTTGGTCATGCCATTGGTTCAAAACCATCCCCGGGATTCATGAACCTTGCGCCAGGCGCCCGCATAGCGTCGGCGTTATAAAGCCAAATATGGCCACCGAGCGATTCAGGTATGAACCAATCCCACGTGCACTACCGGCGTGCGCCGGACCTGCGCCGCCCCCGGCGTAGGTATGCTAAACACACTGTGTGCGGTATTGCACCATGCAAATGAAGGCAAATAGTGATCCACGAAGTTGGGCAGGCGTAGCGTAAGGGCACGGCAATGTAAACCAAAAAAAATGGTTTACATTTACCCAAACATGACCAAGGAGTAATGGAAGGCTGTCAACGTCAGGTATCATACAGGTGCAATATGCCAATGGCGAAAGGCACCGAGAATGTCCAAAGAAAACATGCACAAACTGTAAATAATGACATAAATGTTATGTACATAGAAACCACAGCAGAACCCCCGGATATGTGCACAGAAGGTGCAAA
The DNA here is from genome assembly GCF_019279795.1 of Protopterus annectens. Classification (NCBI taxonomy): domain Eukaryota; kingdom Metazoa; phylum Chordata; order Ceratodontiformes; family Protopteridae; genus Protopterus; species Protopterus annectens. The sequence continues at coordinate 7,135 of NW_025050205.1, forward strand.
ACAATGAAATAATATGAGAATGTCCTAAAAGAGCAGTATAATACACATCAGATGCACAGCCACCACACACCATAGTATGTATGGAAAGCCTCAACCCCAGCGCAAGGGTTGTCAAGGAGTGGCGGCAGTGTTCGGCGCCGTAACCATGTATTAGCAGTCAATGCCATGCAAATGAGGCAGATAATAGTGAATCGCAAAACCGGCGCGGTGTAAGGATGGAGCAAGCGCGCAGCGGTAGTATACCGAGGAGTGGCCTACACGGAATACATGTCAATCGCAGAGGGATGTGCCACTGTAGGAGGAAGCACATTGGAGGCCAGCAAACATGGGCTGTACAATGCACATCACAGCAGTAGGACCGGCGTGTGAGGAAATAGATGCGCTGAGAGTACATAATGCGCACAGATGCATGTGCACGAGGGATGACTACGTTCTAACCCAGTCATGTGGCCTCCCGTCAACAACCACGGATATAGGAAGGTAATGCGGAGAATATGAGGAAATGCGGAAGCAGTGTAATTGGAGCCGTAATGAGCAATCAACACCAATCAATCCAGGAAGGGCAGGCGGCAGCTGACAACTCTGCATGCAGACTCCTGCAAAACGGGAAAGGGGAGGCATAGGAATGCAAAGATAGTAGGGGATGTAGTAGAAATGCAAAGAGCAAAGAACCAAAATAGCACAGCCAAGTACAGAGGTAGCATAACGGCGGCAGACAAAATGCATCATATGCCATGTGCCTGCAGGATGCACTGCAGGCAATAGTAGGTGCAATGTGCAGAAACAATAATGTAAGATGCAAAGCTAAGCCAATGCAGGCAACTGTAATGTAACACTAAAGGCAATACCGTTGCAGTTGCAACGGTAAAACACCGAAGATAATCCACAGATACGGCTGCACAGACACACCCAATGACATCACCGGGTATACAGCACAACAGTATAAAGTGTGAATGCACACAACACACAGCGCGATTTCCCAAACGCCGCACCGTAGGGTGTAAACACACGGGAACTTTTAATATGTATATGTTGGGTGCCGCCGTGGCCGTGATGCATAGGTATGTGTCAGAGACAGACAGAGTTGCGGAGGAGGGTGCCGACAACTACCGTAGGCCTCATAGGAGAAGGAGAGTGTTCAGACCAAGGGTGACCTACCAGGGGCTGCAAGACCTGGAGATAGTAGAGCGCTACAGGGTGGACAGGGACACGTTACAGCAAATAGTGGAGCTGTGCCGGCCACGCCTGAGAACAAGAGACAACAGAGGGGAGCCCATCCCAGTGGACACAAAGGTATGTGTGAGCTTGCGAATACTGGCTACAGGTACCTTTCAAAGGCCAGCCGGGGATATAATGGGTATCTCACAGGCATCAGCATCCAGGGTACTACACCAGTTCCTGGATGCCATGTTACGACATGCCCATGAGTATATAAACTTCCCCAGATCTCAGGAGGAGTTGGCTAGCAATATCGCCACTTCCACCGTGTGGCACAATACCGGAGGTACTGGGTGCGATAGACTGTCGCACATAGAAATCAAGTCACCGGCCGGGGAGCAGGGTAGACGCTACATAAACCGCACGGATACCCCTCCATCAATTGCCAGGTCGTGTGCAATGCGCAGGGCATTATCATGGATGTGTGTGCTGGCAGCCCTGGAAGCTACCACGACTCCCATATCTGGCATGCCTCACAGCTGTATCAGGTATTCACCAGGGGGGACATCACACAAGGTCACCTTGTGGGGGATGCTGGCTATGCACTGGAGCCGTGGATGATGACACCCATCAGAAATGCACACACCCACATGCAAGAACGCCATAATGAGGCACACGCACAAACCAGAATAATCATAGAGCGTGTGTTTGTGATGGTGAAATCACGGTTCCGGTGCTTGGATACATCCGGTGGAGCCTTGCAGTACTCTCCAGGCACATGTGCCCACATATTCATAGTATGTTGTATGCTACACAATATGATTCTGCAGAAACAGCTGCTGCAGGGACATAATGGTTTAGGGCCACCAAGCCCGCCACAACTGCCAAGGCAAGCACAGGCACAGGGTGTTCAGCACCATGAACACACTGTGCCAGCCCCAGTAGGTAGACGGAGGCGTACCCAATATGCCTACGTCCTGGCAAAGAGGGAACGCATAGCACATACTTTGACAGCGTAGGCCCCATGGACTGACACCTCCTTACCTGCACACACAGTGAAATGGACGCCACACAAACATGTCCGCCCGTAATGTGTACCGTATGTGCGGACCTATGTGTGACTCCAACAAAGGCACCACCCAAACACTGCACACCCAATAGCCAGCAGAGCATGGAACGCCAACACCTCAACCGCGCGCCGGTTCTACAGCAGGCAACGGCGTATGCTGCCACTTTCGCCGCAAGTCGACTACATATGTACTTATGTGCATACACAGATACGGAAATAGATATCATTACACACATAGAAATATATGTACACATACACAGATATAAAGTACAACAGGTTAATATGGAACCCAGGGATGCAAGTTTACAGATAAGTAAGACGCGAAATCCACACATAGTAAACATAGTGAACGACAACCCGATCATCCGGGAGGGTGGGCAGAGCAGGGAACGCCAGCCATGGAAATGTCAACCTGCATCAATACATATCCGCGGGTCGGGATGATCGCCAGGCCACGGTACAGTAATGGGATATGTGCATGTCATATCCATAGGATATGAGTGCGGAGGTACACACCGCCGCCGGCGATGCGGCCAACGTAGGTACTGTGTGCAACCGTCGGTGCGAAAGCGGCAATCATACCTGTCAAGTGTACATCATTATGAGGAACGTACCTCATTTGGGTTCTAAAACAGTTCATGTTCCTCGAAGTTCCTCAAAGTTCCACATTGAAATAGTCTGTCACACATTCATTGTTAGGAATGTATTTAAATGAAATCCTGGTAAATAGAAATTAATCATAGTAATTCATTAAAGGTTCTTCTTTGTAAGTAAATCAGCATATTTTAACCATCCTATGACCTTCTTAGCTGAAGTTGTTAGTAAGCCATTAGTATGTGTTCCACATTTTGCCCATTTGTTCCACATTATGAATGTGTGTGTTCCTCGTTTTGGAAATGGAAGGTTGAGAGCTATGGCGGCAATATGTGTATGTGTGAGGTGAGGTTGTCGTGTGTTCCGCTGTGTGTGTGTAATGTGTGCCACTGTAAAATGTGTATGTAGGTGACATGTCACAGGCGGAGTGTAATAACATCGTGGGCATACAGTACAGGAACCATAGGCGTATGTACAGCAGTACCCACAGTAGTACTGACATCTCCTCAGTGGCTAGGCGTGGCGGCGTGAAAGCGATGCAAAGCAGAAATGTCCCAGAATGTACCACAGGACCATAGCCAACAGGAGATGCAAAGGACGATGTACAAACCATGACCGTATGTATGGCGGCCATATGGTAGACTCAACACGATACGTCGGCAGCGTTACACAGCATCAGGCATGTACGGGCGAAAATCGCATGTGCTATCCCAGCACTGATCGTGGCCACCTACGGTCCCGTAAATACCGCTGTGTGTTCCACGACCGTTAAGTAAGCAAGCGCCAGACGAATAGGAGGCAACGGTAGCATACAGGCCGTCCCAAGTACAGGACCACAATCACCATAACTATCAGTGACAAAATGCCAATGGATAGTAGGCACGGACGAACATCCGCAGATATATAACCGATGTGAAGGAGGAATACGTGCAGGAAGCAAACATGCAGGCGATACCGACACCACACGACATCAACAAAACAAACATTCCCAGAACAACAGACAGGTAACCTGCAGCTCCCCAAGCAGGGATGGAGCACACACACAAGCATATCTTGTATGTATAAATGCAAGACCCACACCCCGTACCCGTCACCCACATCCGCAGATATACCCCATCGCACATATCAAAGTGATAACAGCCAAAACCGTAGCAAAAACATACAGGCAGTCAATGACAGCGGCATACCCGCAACAAGCCGCGTGGGAAACACTAGCAGCAGCTGATGCATCCTTGCATCCGTTGTGTACAGGAATATAATAGCTATGTTACACATCTGAATGCACAACGCCATCGACAGATGCCGCCAGGACATGGAGACCCACATGTCGAACAGAATACCATACCCAACACACACAATCCACGGCTAACACCACAGCGAAATGTACCTGACACCACACATAGTGGATGCAGTCACACAAACATGATACAATACATACCATCCCCACGAAGGTATTGCAAATAACCAACGGCCACACGAGGAATGAACCATGGCCTAGTGCCGACGCGTAGCACGCATTTAATGGAGGATCACCGGTGATATGCGCATAAGTACACACCGAGGAACAGCTATTGGCGTGATGAACCCACATGCCTCAGGTGACGATGAATATAAGGAAGACTCCCTGGATATTCAAACCGTATGTTCATACCGAACAAATACCGAATACAAAGAAGGAGTAGCAAGCAAGTACTGACGAATACAGAACCAAAGGCCGGAAAGGTATGTCGAACCCACGAGATGTACTGTTGTGTAACGCATGATACGTATGTTAATCTGTACAGTATGTGAACGGTGTGTGTAAGTAAAGATACCTGTCCATCAGGCAGAGAGTGGTGAAAGTTGGTTATGTAATGCTAAGCCGCGCAGCATACCAACGACTGTGGACAACGTGTGCACAGCAGTGGGACAACATGTACACACCCGGGATAACCCCAGGTTATGCTTGCCACCTTTTCAAATGGCCAAAGTGGGACATTTTCGGGACACACGTCAGATGTTACAGGCGGACACATACCCATGGTCAGTACAAAGGGTAGAACTTTACTCTTTTGCCTAAATAAAAGCGTATTCTTGTAGCAGTTTAGTTGCTTATTGTGTTTCTTGTAACATTTAGGAATTTTACATACATAAATAACTATGTTATGCAACTATTACATAAAATATGGGACATAATTATGTCCTACAATCTCAGGACATTTGCCATTTGTAATATGTTTTGTCAGGACAGAACTGCCCAAAGAGGGACTGTCCCTCGCAAAGTGGGACAGGTGGTAACCCTACCCCAGGTCCGCCATAGGGATTTCAAACACAGAACAATGCCACCACCCACGCTGATGCTGGCAGTGGATATCCAACAATGAAGTGCCACAGCAGCGGATAGGACATGTATGTATAGTGTCACAGCACACATGTGTATGGGCATATACCGTCGATGTCATACGGAATGTGCGCACGACGTGCACGTATGCCTCGCAGTAGGGTGACTATGTCAATTATGTGTAATGCAAAGCTGTCATGATGGATATGTTCAGAAATCATATACAGTATCACAGGCATAGCATGCATGATGGAGGGATGGCCTAATGTTATGTACATAAACAGGATATGTATGGCCTGCACATATGGGACAGAGTAGTAGCAGAATAGGTACCCGAAATGGAGGGAACAGCAAGTAACCGTGTCCAAACGTTCTGTAGCAGGTGCAATGTGTGCAACAATGATGTCCGGCAGGGCCGTGTGTAAACACATGTGCAATGTACACAGTAGTGTCACCCCCCCCATGGTAGTGTCCACTGAACAGCAGAGGTGGATGTCAACTGTATGTCTATACTGTACTGCCACTGTGGTGGTACCATGGGTCTGTGTCACCCTACTAGCAAGGGAGCTATCACATGACCAGTGACACAGTGTGTCCCTGTGGGATGTGCACAGGACCTATGTCCCACAGCATGGTGTGTGTCCAGTCTGGAGGTCACACAGATGCCCAGGCTGGGCAATGTGGCATGTGTGCACACATGCAGGAGTGCTCCATTCACCCTGCCCACTGCAAACGCCATGTAGGAGTACTACATGCATCAGTAATGCGGAGAACATGGCCCATGGCAGAGTAGATGACACCCTTGTGTTAGTGGTATGCAGGTGAGTACAGATGTGTTTCACGACTGTCATTTGCATATGTAAACTGTCTGAGCCGGGTAGACATCACGGCATGACTATACTGTGACATGTAAAGTTGTATCCATTGTGTAAGGTACACCACACATGTGTTATTGTAACATTGCCAGCGTGTACATGTGTGTATGGCACAGGTACAAGGGCACCCAATGTATCAGCTAGACATACAGTCCAGAAATGTGTGGCCCTGCACATGTGTACCCACGCCATAGTGGAATATGGCAACCACAGCACCATGTGGGGCATGTGTGTGTACAGCAACCATGTACAATGTGATATGCATGTATAGGGACAGTATCCATGTGATACACAGTGCACGACTGTCACTATGCAAAGGTGATGTGTATGCACTATGTGGGATGTAACTGATGCAATGACATCCACATGATATATCTGCCACACTGACACCTGTATGGTTGTTAGCAGTATGAGTAGGTTGAGCTAGAATGTTGCCAGGTATGTACATGTGGTATATGTAGGCATGGACAGTACTGTGTGACAGCATGTAGTGTTGGACAGTACTGTGTGACAGCATGTAGTGTTTGTAAGCAAATAGTGAGCATGAGGGGCCACATGACTGAGGACTGTGCAATGTCACATGTACCTGACATGTTGTAGTTAGCATGATATGCCTGCACCACTGTGTGACCTGTACAGGAGTCACATGGTGTAACATCCTGAGACATAGGGTATGATGTGATGCTGGATGCGGACATTGGCAATACCATAATGTGGAATGGCGCTGAAGGCAAAGCCCGGATAATGTGATTTGTTACCCTCTGTACCACACCAACCACCCATGCAATGGTATGA
>NW_025050206.1:0-14903 GCF_019279795.1 Protopterus annectens
CCTAAAACCTCATATTTAAACCTAAGTCCCCCTTTGCCTAACCCTAACTCACCTAACCTGCCCTAAACCTCACGTCCACACAATCGCACACTTACCTAAACCTGACCCGTAATGTTCCACCACAGCACTGAAAATAGCAAAGTGACAGAAACGGACAACCACATTCTTTCCCTGGGAAACAATTTAGATTTTGGCAGCTTTGCTATTTTCAGCGTTCACTGAATAGAGTTCGATATTAGAACATTTAATGTTCTGAAACATCAGTGTTCTAATATAGACCCCCCCACACCCCTGTTACTTATATATATCAACTCCAAGATTGCACTTCACTACACTAAGTTCAGTCTTGGAGTTGATATATTTATGTAGCAGGGGGTGTGGGGGATGCAGCCCCCTACATGGTGGGTGCAGGGGGGGCTTGCCCCCCTGCTTGCACTTGGTGGAAAGTGCTATGATTTATGTTGTTTAAACTCAGTATATGTATGATATGTGTTTTCAGTGTTTTGAGTTTTCAGTGTTTTGAAGTTTCAGTGTTTTGGTCTTCTATATTATGAAGTTCTCATTTTCCAGTGTTTTGAGTTTTCAGTGTTATGAAGTAAATCCATATATATATATATATATATATATATATATACATATATATATACATATATATATATATATATATATATATATATATATATATATATATATAGATATATATATATGTATAACATATGTCCATAACATGTAGTGGAGTCATACCTCAGCACTAAAAGTCACAGCCTCTTAGTGCAAGGTGATGTCATGTAAGTATTGCAAGTATAAATGTAGACATTTGCTACTGTATCAGGGGTTGTCTTAATAGAAATGTTGTGTGGAAAGTCACATCTGTTATTGACATATACACCATCATTACTGACAGACATCATAAGATCATCATAGTAAAGTACCACACAAATCACAGTAATGATATTGTGGAATACAGCAGAGATATGACCAATACATTTGGACAGTCTGACACACTCTGATCAGTCCAGAGGTATACACAGCACCCCTTAGTGCAAGATGTGTAGACCAAGCCTGACAAAGTGAATGTTTACAGCCATGTAAATGGGGATATCACGAAAATACTGGAATAGATAAGCTCACACAGTTTATGCATTCACACTCTCCTGTCTGTCTTGACACATAATAACCAGAGGAGCAGAGATCACAAGCCCACATATTACCCACTAGTTAGTGACATACATCTGTACAGCATCCAACTGCTTTGTCAGAAATATACAACAGTTATGGTGGCCCGGCAACAGTACAGCTTACAAATATCTGGACATAACATCACACTGGGTATATACACTGAGCTGCTAGGCATGTCACAAAGCAATGTGCAAACTACAAGCACACTGCCACAACACTGGTCTACATTTCTTATGGGGAATACACATGTACCTGCAAATATAGTAGGCTCTACAAGCATGTAACAGCAAGGAGTAACAGACACCTGTGTGAAAGTGCATACCCACAACCAATCTGAACACAGCCATAGTCACATATGGTAAGCATACTTAATATTACAGTATATGGACTGTGTGAACAACACCATCCTCATATGTGCCACTCACACAATAACCCTACATATACTGGGCCAATATACAGTGTATTTCAATGCCTGACTGTGGTATGGGACATGTGTCAGTCTGGTCCTACAAACATGTATGCCTATAGGGTACCATACACAGCAGCAGCATGCAGCATCACATAGAACAGGACCAAGAACAATGACATCTACCACAGTCTGTACACAGGCCAAGGTACATATTCACAATACACACTCTATCAACAATCACCATAAGTACACAGACCTCACTACTGTACACACTACAACAGAATGTCCAGGTTTTTTTCCTCAGATATAAGGTCTACTATACATAACATGTCTAGCAGTCTGATATCTCACTGGCTTGTTATCAGGTATGATGTCAGTAAATAATGATGTACTGAACATATGCATCTCTTACTGCATGACATATGTACAAAGGTTGAGAGAGTTGTGGCTGGATGCACAAACACAGGGCCAATATTGACATGTTGCTGTGATAAACCCATACATTTACTGGTGTAACAGGGTTTGTTGTTGCATATGTCTTCTGAGGGATATAAAGTCAGTAACTCACATGGCTGTCACCACGTGCTGATTGCAATACTCAGAGTATACTAATGCATTTTTAAAGATAGGAAATGTGTGAGTAACATAACACATGTAAGACTCCAAACACTGGCCAGTCTGCAGATAGCTCTGCAGGTGTGAGTTTCCCCAACCACATAACACTGTCATGATAGATATTAAACCATGTAGAACAGCCATATTCACACAAACCCTGTTAAACCAGCATTACTTCAAATGTAGTAGAGCAATACTTACATTCTGTCCTAATGTCTGGAACATCCCCCTCCTGTTTGTTGTCCTGTCTCCACAGTGTATGTTGTAAGAGGTATATCCAACTACCCTCTGTGATGCTGTTTGTCAAACCCCCACATAAAGTCCTGCTCACTGTGAATGAAAAGGGCCAACACCCATATGAAGTGCTTAGTTATAGGAGAGTGTTTCCATACAATTGGCTATAGGAATGATACCATAGCTGTTCTACATCCAATCAGCTAGTGGGGACTGCCATTCATGCACAGGCCATCAGCTGATCATGAGCATCACTTACAAAACACAAGCTGCTGCCTAAGCAAAGCAGGTGTACTTTTCCACATCCGCCAGAAAGGGAGTGAGAGAGACTGATAGAGACAAAGTAAGAAAGGAAGGGAGCAGGAGAGTAAGAGCTAAGCATGTTTGTGTATGATCCATGGGTGGAGAGTGGTATCTGGGCATTATGACAATTGCCTATATTGTGCACTAATCCATACTGTCACATGGTAATTGCTCATGGCTGTACACATTTATGGCTGAGGATTGTTCACTAGAATCTCTACAATGTTTGGAAAATGTTGGCCTTGTAATATTGACAATGTAGCTCCTATAATAATGTGGCAAAACCCACATTGTAGTGGACCCTGTCATTACACCATCACCTCAAAACCCATACAGGACACTGACAACACACACTTACCAGTACTGAGTTTCAACCCCCTACCTGACTACATATTGCTATTACATCGTTAGGCAGTTATTGCATGTGCCACAGAGCTGACATGTTAAAGAGCTCTCCAAAGGTATCTTTGAAGGTGAGTGACATCAGCAACAGTGATAAAGGAAGAATAAGGGAAGTGTAGTGCATGTGGCTGTCCACAAAAGCAGGTGTCAAGGAAGACACAACCAAACTCTCTCAGGGACTCTCACACATTATCACAGTTGGCAGGGTCAGAATAAAAACTCCTAACTAACTAGTTGGCTACACTACAGTATTATACAGTTATCACATGTGCCACAGAGCTTATCAGGCTGATGTACGGTCAAAGAGTTATTTCAAGGTGACTGACAGAAGGCATGCTACAGAAGGGCAATGGGAGGTGTAGTGAGAGTGAATGGCTTTAAAATCATTAATCTCCACACACACACATACACACACACACACACACACACACACACACACACACACACACACACACACACACACACACACACACACACAGGGTTCCTATTACCTAATCGAACTTCCAGAAGGTTGAACACCAGAAGTTCGAACCTGGAAGCTCGAAGGTAAATGTCGGTCGCTGAAGTCCAAATTCTTTCCCAGGGAAAGAATTCAGTTGGATGTTTCTGCGGCTTTGACATTTTCTCGACTGTGGTGCGAAGGTTACGGAACAGGTTAAGGTAAGTGGGTGATTGTGATGGATGTTGGGAATAAGGTGCGGGTAAGTTAACTGTGTGATTATGACTGAAGTTGGGGTTAGGGTGCGGGTAAGGTAAGTGTGCAATAGTGATGGACTTTAGGGTTAGGGTGTGGGTAAGGTAAGTGTGTGATAGTGACGGACTTTAGGGTTAGGGTGCGGGTAAGGTAAGTGTGCAATAATGAAGGACTTTAGGGTTAGGATGTGGGTAAGGTATGTGTGCAATAGTGATGGACTTTAGGGTTAGGACATGGGTAAAGTAAGTGTGCAATAGTGACGGACCTTAGGGTTAGGGTTTGGGTTAAGGTTAGTGCATAGGTAATTGTGTATGCAAGGTTTAGTGTAGGTTTATAAGGTTTTTGGTGTGCTTATGTTGTGTGTGTGTTTTTCAGAACAGCGAATTTTTGCTGTTCTGATGTTTCGATGTTATTACATTTCGATCTTCCAAGTTCGAACATCTGGTGTTTGACCTTTAGGAATCTTAATAATGTAATATGAACCCCCCCACACACGCACACACACACACACACACTTGTCTGTACTGACATGCATGGGTTCATTCCTTCACAGGTGTGTAGTAGTTTACTATGCCAGAAGGCTGTACAAGGCTAGGCAAAGGGAATACCTTGGCATCAGGCCACATGACAAAAGTCTAGAGTGTGGCTTAGGGATGTAGTCCCTGGATTGGCCACACAGGTGGGTATTGTATTCACCATCCACTCATCTGGGTTATTATTGTGGGTGGCTAGTGCTGTGTAATGCTTGCCATGTATGTGATCTATATTCCATAACATGGACAGTGTCTGGGTTGTGCACATGTCCCACATGTGTGTTCTGTGATGTGTGTAAGTGTACCTGGGATCTCTGGGGCATGTTGTGTGGACAGATTGTTATCATCTGATGTGGCATTCCTGACCTCATGTGGTGAGACCTGGCTATGGAACTGAGGTCATGCCTGCACCTACATTGCCAGCACAATACAGGTATTCAATGGAGTTAGTGGCATCTGTCCATACAGGCATGTGTATAAGGCATGGTATTCCCTTTGTGGGTTACATTTGCAGACTCTACAGTTGTTGCAGGTGTCCAGTGGGTAACATAGCAAAGGACCACTGTAAGCATTTATTTGCCCATTGTAGGGATGGAACAGAGTGTCATGTCCTTTTACTCTCTGGATAACACACAGTCAGGAGATGTTACACATCACAGTACATTCTGGTGTCAGTGGCAGTGTTGTGGTCAACAAGCATGTAGTCTACTGCAATCACACTGTGGTTACTATCTGTGGGCAATATGCAGGGAACTTCCAATATAGTGGTTGTTGCTTAGCCAAGTATGTTTGTGTATGAGACATGGGTGGAGAGTGTTCTCTGGGTAATACAAGGGTTGCCTATGTTGTTCACCAATCCATAATGTCACATGTAGGGCTATGGATTGTCTACACCAGACTCTCTGCTGTTTGACATCTGTTGTCCTTGTAAGGTGGACATTGTGTCATATAGTAGGTCCTCAATATAAGAGTTTAGCAAATGTTGTTCACCAATCCATAATGTCACATGTAGGGCTATGGATTGTCTACACCAGACTCTCTGCTGTTTGACATCTGTTGTCCTTGTAAGGTGGACATTGTGTCATATAGTAGGTCCTCAATATAAGAGTTTAGCAAAACCCGCCCCACAATGAATTCTGTCATTACACAATCACAGCAACCACCACACAGAATACTGATGACAAACACACACACACACACACACACACACACACACACACACACACACACACACACACACTTGCCAGTACGGAGATTCAAACCCTTACCTAGCTATATATTGCTGTTACAGTGTACTTCATTTATTGCACACACCACAGAGCTTATTGAATGGATGTTGTCTCAAGGTACTTCTAAGGTGAGGAACATAATGACCCCTTGTAAATACTGGCATTGGGTGATGTAGTGGGTGAGAGATACCAAAAGTAATTTTACCCTAATCACACATTTACATTTGTCAGGGGTGAGGTTCAAACCTCTATCTAGCAACCTTAACAGATCATTATGGTTACACATTTACCGCATGCGCCACTGAACTGACATGGTATAGGCTTTGCAACAGATACTTGTAAGGTGGATGATATCTGCAGGACTGATAAAGTCAGGCTCTGAGATGTGTACTGGCTGTAAATATGGACAAAAGCTTTGAGGTACACACATAAACACTTGCCACAGATGAGATTAAAACCCATAGTTGTGTAGTTACCACTACTACATTGTTCTGCATTTATGTCACGCACCATGGAAGTTAAAGGATTAGCACTTCTCCAAAGGTATATTTCAAGGTAGATGACATCAGCAGGCTTGCTCAAGTAGGGAAACGGAAGGTGTAGTGACTGTGAATGGCCTCAAAAGCATTACTCTCTACATCACACATGCACAGAGTTCCACAGTTGCCATGTCTGAGATTAGAACTCCTCCCTAACTAGTACATCACACTATAGCAGTATACAGCTATCACACGTGCCATGGAGCTTATAGGGCTAGCTTTTCTCCAAAGGGGTATTTCAAGGTTAATGACATCAGCAGCCTTGCTAAGGTAGGGTAATGGGAGGTGTAGTGACTGTGAGTGGTCTCAAAAGTATTGATCCCTACACACACACACACACAGCATTTCACAGTTGCCATGTCTGAGATTAGAACTCCTACCTCATTAATACATCACAGTATAGCATTACGCAGTTATAGCATGCGTGACAGAGCTTATAAGGGTAGACATACAAAGGTATATTTCAAGGTGAATTACATCATCAGCCTTGCTAAAGTAGGGCAATGGGAGGTGTAGTGACTGTGAATGGCCTCAAAAGCATTAATCCCTACACACACAAACAGAGTTTCCCAGTTGCTATGTCTGGTATTAGAACTCCTACCTAATTAGTCCATCATACTACAGCATTACACAGTTATAGCATGCAACATGGAGCCTGTATGGTTAATCCTTATCCAAAGGTGTATTTCAAGGTGAATGACATCAGCAGCCTTGCTAAAGTAGGACAATAGGAGGTGTAGTGACTGTGAATGAACTCAAAAGCATTGATCCCTACACACCCAAACACACACCCACAGTTGCCATGTCAAGGATTAGAACTCCTTCTTAACTAGTACATCACACTGTAGCATGATGCAGTTATAGCACACACCACGGAGCTTAAATAGCTAATCCTTATCCAAAGGTGTATTTCCAGATGAATGACATCAGCAGCCTTGCTAAAGTAGGGCAATGGGTAGTGTAGTGACTGTGAATGGCCTCAAAAGCATTGATTCCTACACACACACACACACACACACACACACACACACACACACACACACACACACACACACACAGAGTTCCACAGTTGCCATGACTAGAATTAGAATTCTTACCGTACTAGTGCATCACACTATAGCTATTTTCTTTCCTTGGCTATATGTGTGTATTTCTATCCGATGTGTGTTCAAAGCATGACTGGTGTACAATGTGGAGTGTGTGCTCAGGCATCTGTGACTGACAGATATGTATAGTCCACTGTTGTTGCCAGACATGGGCTTCATTTCTGTAAGTGGGAGCATGACCAGTATGACCTTCTGTGTTGAATGTGTGAATCCATTCCAGCTAGATTTCATTCCAGTGCAGGCATTTGTGTTCTACATCTACAGCTAGCAACCTGTTTCTGCAGGATAGCTCTAGATAGGTTGACAATATTGGGTCACAATGGGCAAAGTATAGTGGGATACTGTAACTAATTGTGTCTGTGCTGCTTCTTCTACATGGTTTTGGTGTTAGCAGAGATATTCAGACATATGTACTGTTTTACACTGTGATGTATTATGTCATCAACTACTGACAGATATACGTATTTGCTCACAGTAATTTCCTGGGGAATACAAGATGAATAAAGTTGTCTCCAGTATTGTGGTCTGCAGCCTATGTATTCTTGCACAATCATGCCATTTTGGAGGGGGAGCTGCAGACACTTGCTGATGGGTCTGTGTAAATGGTCCAGCAGCACCTTGGTACTGTGTTGGCTGAGGATTCCATGCTTGTACATCTATCAACGTGACAGAATGGCCATATCCTGCTGTGGCCATACCTCCCAGCTGTACAGATTCACACAGGTTACCCAGAGGCAGGGCTCATATATCTGGTCATTACCCCTTCACATTGTGGTTTACGAGCAGGTTTGTAGCCACCCAGTCCTGTGTTTGCAGGCAGGGATAGTATGGGCACACATCAGAGTTTCAACTTCACACACTCTATGGTGTCCATGCTTCTATTATTCTATCCTCTTCCTCACATTATGCAAGTGATACCTGATAAGTATCCCTATAGTTATTACTTCATACCAGCAGTATTTAGGGGTTGGTCCACAGTTCATTCAGTAGGACATTTTGGATATGCTACTGGGATTTGTCGACATGGTCTTGCATTTGTGTTCTCTGGACTGTGTTATGTTATTTGGGACTCTGTGAGATAACATACATTGGCAGTATGGGTGAGACACAGGCCTTTGACAGAGGACTATAGGGCTTTTGGTGGTAATGCAGGCCATCTGTAGCAGGCCAGTGCATTCTGCCACTCCTACAGTCCCAGGCTGCAAGTCACTGTATTCCTCTGTGATGACAGGGTAGGTGTGCAAGGTGTTAATGACAATAGTTTCTGTCCTTATTAATCCATTGGTGTGGATGCTGGCAGGGTGCTGCTTACAGATAGGGACACACCTGCATGGGACACCTCTTCAGCATGCTGCATTCTGTGGGTATTCCCATACAGAAAGGGGGCTCATATTGTACTCATTCCCAACAGCAGGGATATGACCTGTGATGAACCTGTGGCTGATGGTGGGGTGAGCTGAGTGCATGTGTGCTATGGAAGCTACTTGCAGCTGACTCACAGATACACATGGGGCATTCCCCTTATGCTGGCTTGTGCAGGGACATCAGCAGTTTCTCAGTACTTCATAACTGTGCCTTTTGTGGTCTGCCAGTATTTGGCCAGACTACATCACTATTCCATACTCCATAGACAACTAATGTGCTGCTAACCTGAATATACAATTCCAAATGGGGTGTCCATTTCACAGTAACATTTTATACACTCTCTGATTAGGGTACTTCCACCTGTGTACTGAGCGTATGTCTGGGCCCGCAATCATGCCATGTCCATCTTTCAGATGGTGACAGATATTACATCCGAGCAATTAGTGTGGATTACTGATGGATTGGGTCTTGCTGGGATGCATTGTGTTTGGCACTGCAGTTCTTAGAACTTGGCCCTGTCATTAACAGTACTGGCCATTGGCCACCAGGACACAACCCTCCATGCCTACATGCTGACCACTTTCACATAATATACAACACAAAACAACTTAACACACAGAGCCCTACATATTGTACACATGCAACAATATATCCTGCTTATTTGGCCAGCTCAGGTAATCTGTGCTCCACTGTTATTATACCCACACGTACATGTTACTACATTTCTACATAGGAATGTGGTGAGGGGGGGTAGGCACATCTGACAACTATAAACATTTGCTATGACCATACTGGTATTTCAGGTACTCTGTGGCTTCCATTTCATTCTGTATTCTGACCTATCATGCAGACTACAGGTATATCAGTGTAGTACAGATCTTAGGTTTTAGTGACCTACATGTCAGTTTCAGACTTCTTACCCTTCAGAACTAACATCCCACTGCCTGACCTGTTGTAGTCTGTCTGCGTAGGTCTGGAGGGGTCTGTTCTCCATTGCCATAAATAGGATGCCATAGCACAGTCTTTCTTTCTGGACATCTACACCTGTCCTGCTGGCTGAGACTATTGTTGGGTATGTGAGCCTCACAAACATTCATGTGTGTGTCTTATGGACACACATTTGGCCCACCACATATCCTACAGTGGGATTTGTCACCTTGTCTAGTATTGCCTACTATGTTGACACCAGTATTTGTTATGGATTTCATGCTGCCCATATAGGTAACTAGTATCTGCTGCCATCCCATTCAGCCACCCAATTCCCTTGCATGCTCACATCCATACCATAGATACAAGTAACAGAACATACTACTCCATTCAGCAAATTGATAGTAAGAGTGACTTACCTTCTGGCTGTGCCAGTATTGAGGATGGTGTTGGTGGGATGACTATGTCAGATGCACATAGTACACTCCGTATACATGGTTAAGCACAGGTAGTGTCATGCTTGGCATCCCTTTTACTGTAGGTGTGAGTCAGAGAGAGGTGTCATTCCCTGGGTTCCTACCGTGTAAGTGTATGTGCTATGAGTTGCCTCTTTGCCAAAGCCTGGGCATACTGGGCATGCCTCCTTCTGCCTACAGGGGCAGGCTCAGGTTGTTCCTCCTCCAAGTCACTCTGTGCCTGTGCTGGCCTTGGCAATGGTGGGGGGCTGCATTGCCCTGCTCCATGCTTTTCCTGCTGCAGTTGTTTCTGCAGGATCATATTGTGTAGCATGGCACATGACAATTTGGGTACATGTAGCTGGATAGTACTGCAAGGCTTCACCGGATATGTCCAGGCACCAGAACCATGACTTGAGCATCCCAAACACATGCTCTATTTTGATTCTGGTTTGTGAGTGTGCCTCATTATGGAGTTCTTGTTCGGGTGTTTTTGCATTTCTGATGGATGTGATCAGCCACGGCTCCAGTGTGTAACCAGCATCTCCCACTAGGTGGCCATATGGGATGTCCCCTTTGGCAGATCTCTGGTACAGCTGCGTCATATGCCAGATGTGGGAGTCATGATAGCTTCCAGAGCTGCTAGCGCACACATTTATTATAATGCCCTGGGCATCACACACAACCTGGCAGTTGATGGAGTGGAAGCCCTTGTGGTTTATGTAGACCCTACCCTGCTCACCAGGTGGTGCTTTGATGTGTATCTGTGTGCAGTCTATAGCACCCACTACCTCAGGGTATTCTGCTATTTGGTGGAAGAGACGCATATTGCTGGTAAGTGCCTCACGGGTGTTGTGGAAATATATGTGCTCACTGGCATGTGCTGATATGGCATCCAGGAACTGGTTGAGTACCCTGGTTGCTGATGCCTGTGAGATCCCCATGATATTCCCAGTTGGCCTTTGGAAGCTACCTGTGGCTAGTATTATTAAGCCTACACATACCTTGGTATCCACTGGGATGGGTTCCCCTCTGTTGGTTCTGTGTGTGAGGCGTGGCCGGCATAGCTCAACAATTTGCCTTAGGAGGTCCCTCTCCACCCTATAATGCTCCACTATCTCCAGCTCATGTAGCCCCTGGTGAGTTTCCCTGGGTCTGCACACTTTTTCCTTCTCCTCACTGTGGATTGGTCATCAGCAATGTTATCCTCACCACCCTCAGCCTCTTCCACATATTGATTTATGAGACCGAAAGCAGCCTCTATCATTTTGCTGCATTTTTTGGTAAAATTTCCCCATTTGTGTACACCAGTGGTGTAGAGTTTGTGGGAAAAACCTGAGGGAAAGGGGTTTGCATAGTTTATACAAGTGTGCTGGGCTGGGATGGACTTCTGCCTGTGTAATTGGCTGTTTCTGATACATTTCACCTGCCAGCTATGCTAGTACTCCTTGATTACCTTCCTACTGCTGTTTTCCCTTCACATTGCCTTCCTGTTTAAGCCCTGACCCACACTGCGCTGCGCAAACCCAGTGCTCAGATGTGAACAGAGCTGTTATTCCCCGGTTATTGTTATTTATTTATTTTTTTTAAAACCCGGTGCATGGCACGCACACCCATTTAGGCAATGTAAATACTGCTAGGCAGCTTCAGACACACCCTTCCTTAGCTGTACTTAGCTAAGGGTAAACACAGGCCACTGAGCTCCAATAAGCTTACAGCATGCATCACACACCATCTTATGAAGTCATCTAGCTCTTAGGCTTACACCATGGTATTACTGCACCTACACTGTTGGGTGAAAGCTAGTACTGAGGGGAAATCTGTGATTCAGTATCATTGCCCTCATTTGCATAGGATTGACTACTAATGCATGGTTGCAAAACTGACACTCAGCCTTCCCCCTTAGCAACCACTATCCCATGGTCTTGTTGTGTTATGTATGCCATTGACTATTATGGCAAAATTATGATTTTAGTTTAAAAGCTTATTTCCAGCTTTTTTTATTATTTTCGGGCCGATCCCGTTTGCTGCCCTGTCATTAAATGACCAAAACTGGCCAACAAAAAAAGTAAATTTTTATAATTTTGAAATTAATTTTCATGCCTACGGCTATATATTTGGCCTTTGGCATGCCTAACCCTTCTAATACATGCATTTGTACAAGCTGTCAGGCCTCCATTTTGTAGTTTGCAGAAATGTATTCAGCTACTGGCTGAATACATTTCTGCAGTTTGCACTATTCCTGCATGGACGCCTGCCTGCTTCCTGGATTGCTAATTCACCTCATTTGCATGTTTTCACCAGCAAATTAGATAATTAGCATACAGGAGATGTGTCTGTGCAGGAATAGTGCAGGAGCGCTTGTGCACGTCCCAGGAGCTTATTAGTGGATCACACGGCAGCCATATTGCCTGCAGCAGCTCTTGCACTATTCCTGCATGCCATGAAGAGCTTGCTGAATCCTGGGGATTGTGTTGTTAAAGCTGAACTAACACATACATACATATCTCCAAGAATAAAATGTAAGAACTCTTCCAAAGCCTTCCTGACCACTAATATGCAGAGAGTGTTGTGCTAATAAAGCTGTTTTATTTTAGGGGTAATTCCTGTGCCACATATCTGATAAAAATCAAAAAAATCGGAATAACGGAATAACGGAGCTCTAGAGACATTAAGCCGCAATATGGCTGATGTGCGATCCAGGAAAGAGCTCCCGGGTTGTGCATGTCAGCTCCTAGACAAATCCTGCACAGACCAAGCCCCTGTATGCAAATTACCCTCATTTGCAGGTGAAAACCATGCAAATGAGGTTAATATGAGATCCAGGAAGCCGTCAGCTGTCAGTGCAGGACGAGTGCAATCTGCAGAAATGTACTTGGTTAGTAACCGAGTACATTTCTGCAAACTACAAAAAGGAGCTATGACAGCTCCAAATAAAGGCTGCATATTATTGAGGAAGCATGCCAATGGCCAAGTAGAAGGCCATTGGCATTGCAAACTGTTTAAAAAATAAAAAAAATTTTTTTTTGACGATCTCAGCTGTTTAAGCATAGGGCAGCGGCGTGCAAACGGGATCAGGGGGAAAAATAAAATAAACCTAAAATAAGCATTCTAACTAAAAGCAGTATTCTGCCATGCAAGTCAATGGCAGGCATAAGACAACCTGGCCAGTGAGTGATGGTTGCTAAGGGGGGAGGCTCAGTGTGGGACATGTAACTATGCATTAGCAGGCAATCCTATGCAAATGAGGGGAAGGATACTGAATCCCAGATTTCCACAGGGTGTGAGGCAGGTCCCAAGAGTGTAAGAGTATAAATAGCTGGGTGTAAGACTAGGATATAGGTGACATCATGAGGGTGTGTGTCAGGCATACTGTAAGTGGATTGGAGCCCTGTGGCTCGGGATTGCTCCTAGCTTAGCACTGTTAAGCTAGGGGTATGTCTGTACCTGCCTAGCACTCTTTACAAAGTGTAAGCAGGTGAGCGTGCTGTGCACTGGGTTTTACAGAAAGAAAAAGAAAGTTAAACCAGGAAATAGCAGCTCTGTGCACATTTAAGCACTCCATTTGCGCGGCATGCATATAGGCTTAAACAAGGAGGCAATGGGAAGGTAAAACAGCAGCAGGAAGTTAATCAAGGAGAACTAGCTTAGCTGACAGGTGAAATGCATCAGAGTCAGCCAATTACACAGGCAGCAGTCCAACCCAGCCCAGCACACCACAATAAACTATGCAAACACGTTTCCCCCTTGTTTTTCCCAAAAGCTATGCACCACCGGTGTATACAGATGGGGAAATTTTACAAAATGAAAGCAAGAGAAAAAATGTTAGGGACTGCTTTTGCTATCATAAACCAGCATGTGCAAGAGGCTGAGGGTGGTGAGGATGTGAATGCTCCTGAGCAACTCACAGTGAGGAGATGGAGAAGAGTGTACAGACCCAGGGTAACCTACCAAGGGCTACGTGAGATGGAGATAGTGGAGCACTATAGGGTGGGCAGGGACCTCCTATAGCAAATTGTTGAGCTGTGCCAGCCATGTCTCACACACAGAACTAACAGAGGGGAACCCATCCCAGTAGATACCAAGGTATGTGTAGGCCTAAGAATACTAGCTACAGGTACATTCCAAAGGCCAACCGGGGATATGATGGGGATTTCACAGGCATCAGCATCCAGGGTACTCCACCAGTTCCTGGATGCCATGTCTGCGCATGTTGGTGAGCATGTATTTTTCCCCATCACCCGTGAGGCGTTGGCCAGTAATATGCGTCTCTTCCACCAAATAGCAGAATATCCTGAGGTATGGGTGCAATAGACTGCACGCACATATGCATCAAAGCACCACCTGGTGAGCAGGGTAGGGTCTTCATCAACCACAAGGGCTTCCCCTCCATCAACTGCCAGATTGTGTTTGATGCCCAGAGCATAATAATGAATGTGTGTGCTGGCTGCCCTGGAAGCTACCACGATTCCCACATCTGGCATCTGACGCAGCTGTACCAGACATTTGCCAATGGGGACATCCCACACGGTCACCTAGTGGGGGATGCTGGATATGCACTGGAGCCATGGCTGATGACACCCATCAGAAATGCACACACACCTGAACAAGAACTCCATATTGAGGCACACGCACAAACATGAATCATAATAGAGCGTGTGTTTGGGATGCTCAAGTCATGGCTCCAGTGCCTGGACACATCTGGTGGAGCCTTGCAGTACTCACCAACTACATTTACTCAAATTGTCCTTGTATGTGCCATGCTACACAATATGATCTTGCGGAAACAACTGCAGCAGGAATAGCATGGGGTAGGGCCACATAGCCTCCCACCATTGTCAAGGCCTAAACAGGCAGAGAGTGACTCGGAGGAGGAACAACCTGAGCCTGCCCCAGTAGGCAGGAAAGGGAAA